>NC_056733.1:1150800248-1151032748 GCF_019279795.1 Protopterus annectens
ACACTGCTTATTTTGTAGTCATTTTGTACTAAACATTTTTCCTTTTGCAGCACCTTTAGATCACATTTGTTTTATACTTATGTTCTTGAATAAAACAAGAAAAATTTTCCATGATGTTTGCTTATTTAGAAAATTGAAAGGTATGTATGAATGAAATGGCAATGCGCGTGCGCGTGTGTGTGTGTGTGTGTGTGTGTGTGTGTGTGTGTGTGTGTGTGTGGTGAAAAAAGTCTGTGGTTACACTACATTTTGGAAACAACTGCTCTGAATGCATCTTTTTGAAAGATACAGCTCAGCAAAAAAGATCTACACATTCTCATGCATTGGTGGTGGGGTTCCTTTATTCTACACAAGCACAAAGGGGACTGCACCTCCTAGATCCCAGTTACAAAATATGAAATTGTTTTACCTCAGAAAAAATTATAGTCATAGAAATAGCACATGACAGTTTGCAGTCAGCTTTTCCAGTACAATAAAAAAAGTTTTTCATGCATTTTTATTCAAATTATATTATGCCTTCCTCATGCTATAGTGCTTTTATATTTTATTTTTAACATATCTGTGTCTGAGTATTGCTTGTACTTCAAATAAAACTACATATTTAAATGAGTTGTGACAGCTTTGTCTGACAGTCATTTCCATTCTGATGTAATTAGTAATTGTGGTAATTCTTTAACCATCATAAAACAAATGGAGATGCAATATGTAAATTACCAAGTGCCTCTTTTGTTTATGTGTGAGAAAAACTGATTAAAATAGCCCTGGAGTAACAGGACCATTTAATTACCCTCAAAATTACTGCATACCTGTTTGGAAACCACATATTTGCCCTTTGGGAAAAAAATCTCTCACTAAGAAAACACATTCCTTGTAGGTTGATGCATTTGCTATATATATATATATATATATGTGTGTGTATATTCGTTGTTGTATATATATATATTTATATATATATATATATATATATATATATATATATATATATATATATATATATATATATATATATATATATATATATATATAGCCGTTACTTCCAGTTGTGTTTGGTTTTGGCCTTTAAAATTTTGTAAATTATGATTACCTCTGGGATGTCATAGTACTGTCTCAGGCTTCATGGGAGACATGTACCAAAGTTCACAAGACTGTCTCAAACATGACCAAGTGGTATATATATCATGGCAATAAGACCTTTTACTTACTGACAGCTGTGATTCCCTGTTAAAGATTGCTGGATTCCAGATATGAACTCCTTTTTTAAAGAAAGTATAGACAGGCCTTGCTTAATTACCTAAAGTTGCAGACTATGACTTCTTTAGTATAAGCTACGATAGTTACAAAATATACAATTCAGATGACTAGGCAAAAAAGTACTTTGCTGCAAGAATGAAAGGATATGACAGACATGATCTTAAACAATAAAAGCAATAATTATTTTGGAAATGTCTGAATATTTTAAACAGCTAAGCCATGTAAGGAACATGACAGAGACAAGTACCATCTGGACAGATTAATACAGACTGTTGATGCCTAAGATTTTGCTTTCAACAAGAGGTTTGCAACAATTTGCCCAAAACCACATCAACGTGATTATCACTGTCAGGTTTGCCTCTGTGTAAAATATTTTGGCAACAGTGGTATGTATGTATATATACATATATATATATATATATATATATATATATATATATATATATATATATATATATATATAAGAGCAGCAAATGAAATCACACATTAGCTTTAAAAGGGCACATTTTAATTACAATTATCTGAAAGATCTCAGATATGTACACTGTACAAGGTACATTAAATAAATCTTTAGGATAAAACATCAATGCAGTAATATTCACATCATGTTTATTTTCCATTATCATGCTTGTGTTTAGTGCCAGAATCAATAAGAATGCCTTTTTGCTATAAAACATTACTGCTTTTTCTGGGTAGGCCAACATTATAAATGCGTTATTAGATATGTTATATACAACGTACCATTAAATGTAAAACAGCTCACTTTTTTAACTTTTTGTACAATTATTATAACATTAATGTGCGAATTCCTCAAGGACCACTTATCTTTTTATTTCAGAGAGATGGTGTACTTTTTGTGTGTCCCATTGGCATTTAATACAATTTATTTTTTCAGTTTTGTATACACCATACACTGTATAAAGAAGTTCAAATGCAGCATGCTATCCTGAAGAAGGTACTTCCATTTGCATTTCAGGACATTATTACAACAAATCAACAATATTATTGAAATATGTGTGGAAATTTAATAATAAGCTCAGCAGAACGAAAACAAAGTTTACGTATGAGAGGTAAGTCAGTGGGTATGTTTGCAAGACTTTGTACTCATTCATTGTACTATTAAAAAAACGCCGGGCAATTTAAAGGTTCGCTAAAAATAATGTAGCATTTAATGCAACTGTGAATTTCTTTCAATATATACATTACTTACAAATTCTTTGTATGAGAAAGATCTTTCACACTTTGCTAAAACGACAACGTAGTGCTTTCCATAAATCAAGGTCCTAACAATGAGGCCTTCAGGATTCAATATTGATACACTGTACTGGTTTACAGGTGGCAACAATGTAGCACATCCATCTAGCGCCTTCTCTGACGTGTCCACTTGTATATAGCTCGCTCCAACATTTCCGAGGTAACCTGAGGGGTTCTGGTGTGTGTTCCGTCGGTTGTCAACTTCCTAAAATGCCAAGGGCCAACAATCCATTTTGTGGCTGCATTGTGACAGAACCCCGTTCTCTCCGTTTACTTTCCAAAAAGTAGAGTCTACCAGGCTCTGATCCCGTGCAAGGAGGACACCCCGTTGTTACAGTGCTGCAGCTGAGCTTGGCCAGGATTGAGCTGATCCCCAACGCTGAAGTTCACGAAGCCATTGGCAGTGGTGGCTGGCTGCATGGTAGGGTAGTTACAGTTATAACTGGCACTGCACGCCGGGTTACTGTAGTTTGAATAGGAAGTGTACGAATTATAAGAGTATGGCCCGATGCCCACATTGTAAGGAGAGTTGTACGGAGATGTGTCTCCCACACAAGGTTTGCCATCTCTAACTAAAACGGGGACAGCAATTCTCCGGGGTGGGGGGATACCCACCATCTCCAATGTCTGATCCTGCCTCTGCCTTTTGCATTTGTACCGCCTGTTCTGAAACCATATTTTAACCTGAGTTGAAGTAAGCTTCAGGACGTTTGCCAAATGGTCTCTCTCTGGCGCCGAGAGGTATTTTTGCTGTTTAAACCTTCTTTCCAGTTCATAGACCTGGGCCTGAGAAAAGAGTACTCTGGGTTTCCTCCTTTTCCTTTGCCTAGGGCGCTCCAAGTCTTCAAAATCCTTCTTTTCTGGCTCGATATTCTTTTGTATGGAACACATTTCTGCAATATAGAAAATACATTAGAATTACTTACACGAATAAACTAAGCTGAGAGTAATCACCAACCAAAGGTGTTCCCTATCAGTATGCTAAGACTCTCATAATTTGAGGATCACTTATGTATTCCATTTGCTGGCTTAATTTCAATTTAGCTCTTATATTTACTGACATGTTACTTTGGTTTTCAAGTATTAGCTATTTTCTCTATTAGTAATGAACTCTACTTACCAGAAAATTAAAAACTACCCATTCCTAAATTCAGTACTATGCTTCTGTATCTATAACTATGTTACTGCCAATGGCAATATATAAACTTATACGTAAATAGTTTTACATTCTATTCATAAGTCTCCACTGACCAGATTTCCCTAGAATGTTAATATTTCTGTCTCATATTTTTGATCTGTTCCTCATAAAATTAGTGTTTTTTTTTACAAATCAGTAAGGATTGAAGTCACTAAATAATGACGTGCATGGGTTTCAGACTTTATATCCTTCAGAAAATCTATGCTAATACCCAACCTATTATTCTAGCAATTTTCTTAAGTTCATAAGAGCAATAATTAAAATATATCCCTATTGTCTGCCCACCCCCATTATTTTTGCATTCGGATAGATTTGTTACATTAAAAAGTTGAGAGGTACGATTCTGGTGTATGTTTAGTTGCGTCGTTCGGCCTCTAAGGCTGAAGTTGTGACCGAATGGGGTCCTAACTCCTTGGAACAGTCTGCATACTCGGTTAGCAGATGTTAAATAAATAAATAAATTTCGCAGTAGCATTTTATTAGAGAAAAGACAGTGACCCTCTTCTCTGCACGGTGCTATAATTCTGTCCCATATACCCCGACTCAATTTCTTGCAAAATGCATAACCTTTTTAACAGGTCAGGCCTTACTTAGACAGTGTTATGAGTAATTGCATGTCATCCAGCTTTTTTTTATTTTTTTTTTTTTTTTTTTTTTGACATTCTACACGATTTTGCTAGGAAATAAAATTCCAAGGCAAAATAAGTTTTTCCCCGTTGTTTACTGCAGTACTACTAGTATTACAGCTACGAGAAGCTAGAGGGAAGGGAGGAATCCGCAATTCAGAAGTGCTTATTTTGTTTTAAAGTTAGTGTTGTTCTTTAAAAAAATAAACTGTGAGGAATTTCTTATTATGAAATGTTATTTGAATAATTTCTGTGAGTTGCCGGCTGCGTCAGCGCCAATCACTAAATTGGTCTTATTTTTCAATATAATTTTGCCGAACTCGTACATTTGTAACGTGTGCATTATCATATGGTCTTAGTTATTAAGTTATTTTAGTGTCTTGTTAATTGGGGTATAGACACTTTGCATAGACAATTTTCAGGCCTGCCCAGAACACAGCACAAATAAAGAAAGCAGCAACAAGTAACCAAAAATGGAATTTTACTAATACTTAAAAACCCGACCTAAGTGCATGATACACAAAGAGCAAAACATCACAAATAAGTTTAGTGTGTGCACTAATTATGGTTAGGTCAGAGAGGAAGGGGGGAGGACGAGTGGGGCGAAGTCGATAAGAGGGTTAGAGTAAGCGTAAAAGGTGGGTATAGAGATATACAAGCACGTACATACGTATATGTTTTATTTTACATGTATAACACAATAGCGATGTTGCGGTTTCTGTGTAACATCATCGTTGTGTAATGAACGCCACATGTGTACCTTAATTGTACCGCTCTTTAGTTTTCCAGGCTCTGTGTAAAATTACTTCAGTGCAATCTATTTCAGTTACCTGGGTTTGTCTATTTAACCCCCCCCCCCCACACACACACACACACATACATAAAATCCGTTTATTGTTATTTGGTTATCTAAGACATTCCTCTCAAGTGTACCTCATTATGAGGAACGCACGTCATTTTAAATCTTAAAAAGTACATGCTATATTGAAAGGGTTTGTCACGTGTTGATTTTCAACTAATATCCTTGGTAAATGATACTGAATCATATTAATTGGTTAATTAAAAGAACGGTTCATGAATATATAAATAAAACAGTTTAATCATCCCGTGAGCTTCCTAACTAAAGTTGCTAGCGTTCCATACATTGCTCATTTGTTCCACATTATGAGATACAGTAATCCACATTTTAGGGATGGAAGGTTGAGAGCTAAGGTACAAGACTGTCTGGTTTTGCCTTGTAAATATAATTTCCATATCTTTCTTCTCTTCTTTATTAAAATACAGCAAATATCCACAGTGATAACGTATCTAGAGATTCTAGATTCGGAAGTGGAACAAACAGCTGCTGTGCATGCATCTGTTCATGTGACTAGTGGCAAATTTTGTATTCGTTATTAATTATGCAGTAATAATGTTGTAATGTTGTGAAATCTGCTAATTTAATTGTTAACTATCGGGTTGCTTGACCAGTCTAGTGGCGGTGATCGGGTTATGCATACTTCTCAACTTCTTTTCATAAGAATTATGGACAAGGCAAAAAATAATGGGGTCAGAGGACATACCTCTCAAACTGTAAGTGCAAAAAAATCTGGAAAAAGACAAAAATAATGGGGGGGGGGGCAAAGGCCCCAAACAGGAACATTGGTAGGAGCTACTCTAAACGTGTGTTAAATGGATAATATTTAAAAAAGGAGATGTGTCTTCTACAGTTTATACACACGTTAAGATTAACAAATAAAAGACACGAAAACAGACTAAATTGGGAGCTCAGCAGCCGCATTAAAAGTGTGGCCCCGATAACGGAAAAATACCTTTTTTTAAATATTGCTCTTATAAACTAAGAAAGTCGACATACTAAAACGTTTTGCATTGGTATGCATTTTCTGAAGAATATAAAGTCTGAAACTCAAATGTCTGCTGTTGTTAGTGACACCAATCCTCAACGATGTGCTGTTAAACCACACATTTTATGACGGGCAGGCCCAAAATAACAGGCAAAAATCCGGACATTCTGTGAAAATTTTGAACAGTTGGAGGTACGTAAAAGGACAAAATCAAAGACAATCATTAAATAATGTTCTTAATATTCACTTTGAATGTTAATAAAACAGAACAACGTGTGTTGCACAATATGCATTTTCTGAAGAATAAGAAATATGTCCAGCAATATTGGCTGGCTGTAATGCCCGATGAATTGCCACAAAACTACAAATGTTTACAAGAGACAATGCAAAACATGAGCCAAACGTAGGGATGTTGTGCAAAATCAGACAGTTAAGTGTTGTGGGGCGTGCTGTGTGGGTGAGGTAAAAGAGGTTGGAGGAATGGACTGGATAATCTAATTTCATTGCAAACGTTGTTGGGGCTTTTCTTCCTCTACGTCATAAAAAACTAACATGTAACACCTGAAATGATCAATGTAATTAAATTCATTCTTGAATCACTTTCATATATTTCCAACTTCACAAAGTACTGAACTTTCTTATGTGCACTCTGAAAGGAGAGATTGTGATCTAATTAGCTAATCAAGAATCATAAAAAGGTCAAGGTACACTCAGTTATGACGTCCTGCCAGGTTTGTGTTTGCGTGTGGGTGCAATAGACAGATAGATAGACAGAGGGATACATAGTGATAATAATAAAGGGAAAAGGTTACCTTCTGCAGTTTCTGCCTAATGCGAGTGCATGTATGCATGTTTGTATTTGTGTTAAGTATTTGTGAGTGTGTGGCTGTGAGGGTAGCTGGTTAATGCTTGAAAAAGCAGTGTAAATTAATAGTTATTTCAGGCTGGTTGAGGATTACAGACTGCACATTTCATAATACGCAGTTAGGTGCAGCTCAGTTCCTTAACTGCCCGGACAAACTCTGCAGCAGCGCAGTTCTTATTTTGTTATAGAACTAAATAAATGAATTTATATCCTACTAGCAATAGCTCAAAACACGACAGGCAACCAAATCAATTGTATAAATACATCAACAAGAGTTCCTAGTCGCTCACTGTGGGGAAAACTTTCCGCAGAAATACAGTGAAATAAAAACCTATACGCAAAATATGACAGTTAAATAATTGTTTTTTTTTTTTTTTTTGTGAGCAAGTTTACTGCTGGAACCAACTAATTCTGAGGCAAATAATAAATTAATGAAAAATAAAAACTGAGTGACAGCGAAATGAAGCTTAATTCTTGCAAGGTTCACGGAAATACCTTTCTTTGTAGCAGGGGTGAGCTCCTTGGATGCATCCATCTCCATATAATTCTTGGCAAAGAAAGTGCTGCAAGGGAAACTGCAGGGTGAGGCCTTGGAAGACTCGCAGTGACTCAGGTGATCTTCATTCAGCTCTGACATGGTCTGAGATGTAGTCCCTCTGTACACTGACTCGTGTTTGAAAGCAGACAGCATGCATGAAGAAGGCGACAAGGTAGCGGAATCATGCAACCTGGCCGAGAGTTCCAGGCCCGTCATATCTGACTGATGCTCCAGATTAAGGATATCCTTCACCGAGAAAGGAGTGGAGGTCACTGGGCTGGGAACTGGGAACATGGCAAATCCTCCCTGTCTTGATCGGTATATCCCGACCCGAAGCACATGGGACCCTAACTCAGTGTTGAAAACAAACAGTCACTTGCAAGACACCCCTTAAGGTTTCCAAGAAAAGCATAGCATTCCAGCCTTCAGCTCGGGCTGAAGCAGAAATGGGCTGCTCTAATCAGGAAGGGTTTCTCCACAAGGCGGACAGAGAGGAGGAGCAAATGGAAGGTTTTTGGAGTGAGTCGATATTTCCATTGGTTCGCAACGGCTTGTCAACATGCAGGGTCTAAAATTCCGCCAAATATAGTAATACAAATCCACTTTATGCATATCTACGTCAAACGGAATTTATTACATATGACAAATTGAGAATAAGGTCGACATTTATTTCTGTATTTTTCGGCTGGATCGATCAGCAAGGGTAGCCACTCACAGCAAAATCTACAGTAGTACGTCTGTGTTTAGGATACGGCTGTTGGGGCCGGGGTGGGGAGTTCTATTAAAACTTAACTTTAGAATAGTGCCCTGTCATCATAAGCAAATATTTCAGTACAGCATGACATGTTTTGATTTTTATTGTATTTTATTTTTTTATTTTAATCCCAGACTGTTCCTTGACCATTCTCAACGGCGATTACCAGGTAAAATGACTCGGTGGAATTGTTCGGCATGTATCCTGCAAGTAACTTGAGGGGAAAGCCGCCTTTCCTAAATTCCATTTAAGAAAACTGATGTAAGCAGATGACATTTTAAACCTAAAATATTCAGAATGTGAATTAAAAAAATCTAGAACACTAAAAAACACACAAGCATAATGACTCATCGACCCACCAAGTACCAGGTCTTGAGCATTTTGCTTATTTATGTTCATAACTCACACAGTTTTTTCAGCGGGCTTCTTTAGCTGATGTCCCTTGTAAGCTTGAAGAGCAGGGTGCTCATAGCCTGACAAGAATTTTCCAGAAATCCACCTCATTTAGTGAACAAGTAATCTGTCATACCCCTTTCTCGCTGTGACTTATGCGCTTGTCAACATCACTGTTAAGCTAATCAGATGCAAAGCCTGCTGTTTAAAAAGGGAAAATGGAGTGATACTTTGGATTTTGGTTTGATCTGTGTGCCGGTAGATGTTACAATACGTTAATTAATTAATCGCCGCTTGTACATTGAAATGCATTAGTGCACGTTATTTACAGACAAATTACGTCCAGCCTAAGTTAGAGCAATGTCCACAGAGTTATGGGCATGGGTAAAATGTGAGCCTTTCTACAAAGTGCACATCTGAGTTTATCTGTTCTAATCATTGGATACCATATGCAAGGACAGCGGTGTGACATGCACTCTCTCTTCTGTAATTACATAAAGAAACGAAGCACTTCTGTGGACCTTAGAGGTTTACTAAAGGGATGAACTAGAGATGGAAAAGTGCCATTTTCACTTATCCTCTGAGACTGTCGATGGCAGCATTAGTAAGCGGCAATTGGTTTAGCGGAAGTTATATCAGATGCATCTTAGAGCAGTTTATCCAAAGTGGCGGCCTTTAATATGATGACAACTTTCGGTACTTTTATTTAAGTCCCCAAAAGTGGAAGCTCAAGAAGAGCACTTAGGAGGATTGCTCTGGCTACTGCATAAGTCACTTGAGTTGAATAACAAAATCCAACAATTCGTCAGTATTTCTCCACAGCTGGCTTTTCTAGCTCTCTGAGACATGCCGGTCATTTGGGGACACACTTTGGTGCATGGGGTGCTGCTGTGCTTACAGGTACTGAGTTCGGGGGAATAGAGGAGAAGAGAGAATCCTCTAGGGGAAGACAGTGAGTCAGTAGATTTGTAGCTGTTCAAAACTACTTAAGAATTAAGATTTGACTTCAAGTGAAGGAGGAAATGGATGCAATTAAAGGCTGATAAGCGCTATCTCTGGATGTATGGCTTGACTTGTATAGGGTGTGAAAACTGCACTTGGACTTTATGGTAAATATTTATTGTTATCTTTCAAAGCACACGTACTAACTCATATTAATAAAGCATTTAAATTCGCTGGAAGCCAATATGTGAATTTTACCGTGGAATTATTTTCTTGAAGGGCACGTGTGATTGAAATATAATTTTCTTTGAAATTCCTGATTAGTGAGACCTGTCTTACAAAGGTAAACAAAGTGTTGCAAACTAAGACTTTTTATCATTGTATTACGGCTATTATTGTTTGCCTACCTAGCAACACTTCTAGCCGTGGCGATGGGAAAGAGGGCATCTGATATTCTCAAGGACGTACAAAATATGTACCCCCTCCAAACTATGATCTTGTTGTTCAAATACTATACAATCAACTGTGTCACAGAACATTACCAGCATTTTTTTAAAGCGGAATCTTGAAGCAAAGTTGATTTTCACATTTTAGTTATATCAACACACATACCTCACACGCACGCGCGCACACACACACACACACACACACACACACACACACACACTGTCTCTCTCTCTCCCCGTCTTTCTCAGTCACCTACTCACTCCTTCAGAAGTTTGTAAGTCCCCAACATAAAACTTTTCTTAAAGTAAATTTTTTATCAAGAAATTATTGAAATTGTTAACTCACCAAAGCAAAATGGACACTAGATTACCCCGACATATTTGAACAAAAGTACCATAAGGTCATTCAGGACTGGACTATATTTGGTACTCAGTACAAAACCAGAACAGAATAAAATGACATTTTTGAGAAAATGACATCAGTGCATAATGATAATGACTTTACAACTCACCACTGGCCCCCTCCCCACATATGGGGGTCTTGCATGTGTAGCTATAAGTATGACTGCTTCAGGGTGGTCACTTACAAAGTCTCCACACGTCTGCTTTATGTGTATTTTATCCATGACTAAGAGATGTTTCTGTGATAGACATGAATATATGAATCAGGCTCGCACGCCATAACAGACATTTAACTTCTTACGTTTTTAGTCCCTCTGGTTGCCAAATTTTTCATTATTAAGTAAGGACAGGGACCAAGACCCGGAAATGGAAGAGCTGCTGTATTTCATTACATTATTTATCAATCACTCTGACAAAAAACAGCTCTCTTCTCACTTCAGCGAGTGTTTGCTTTTTCACCAATTATTGCCGCAGTGGATCTGGTTTGTTGATACAGTAGTTCTAAAAAGTGCTAATGCTCATTTATCAGGGGTCAGACCTCGGACTTCCACTATTGCCATGCTTAAAAAATATAAACACCGAGCAAACATGTCAGGCAGAGGGGCCCATTTGTTTCTCAATTACAGTACTAAAAGTGATGTAGTGTTGAAGATAAAACTGAGGATAACAACGTCTGTCTCCCCGACTGTCTCCGAAAGCATTAATGACATTCCAAATGATAATTAAGTGTTATTAGAGTTATCTTTTAATTTATCATTTTAGTTCAGATATATATATATATATATATATATATATATATATATATATATATATATATATGTGTGTGTGTGTGTGTGTGTGTGTGTGTGTGTGTGTGTAAAATGTGTGAAATGATGTGTGTATCTGCGTGTGTGACATAAATAATTCTCTCTCTCTCTCACACACACACACACACACACACACACACACACACACACGTAAGCGTGATAAACATACTCACACACATTCCCACTCAGACGCACCCTGTGCGTGTATTGTAATACTTACTTCCAGTCCTTCAAAAACTAGTGTTTCTGTAAGCTGTTGCAGTTATACACATTGCAACTTTGAAAATGTGTGAATGTTGTTGCATTTAATGGTACTGTTTTTTGTAAGACAGTAGGAGTAGATAAAGAAAACAAAGCACATTTGCAGTTCAATGAGTAGTAAAGCAACGTTAACAAAACACCTCACACGTATGAAATGACGTATTTGAAAGGTATTATTTGTAGCATGGTTTGCAAATATTTTAGTCGTGCATTTTCGATTTAATTTGTACTAGATAATATTTGTTATTTTTTAACCGTCGAAAAGCCGATCAAGTTACGCATCTAGTACACACTCACACACACACACACACACACACACACACACTGCAACTTTCAGTTAAATTTTGTGGCAGAGTTTTTTTTAAGTAATTTATCACACAAGATTATTTACCTGTATCGGACGTAGAATGAAGCTAACAGTTTTTATCGTTACTATTTTATTATGTATTCATAAACAATACTACAGCTGCAAGGCAATAACTGTAGCAATCGAATACACCATCAGAGCTTACACACAATGTGCTATAGAAGTCACACCTGTTCCACATGCCCGAAAACCAAAAAGTCATATCAACTAAAAAACTATGCAACTACTTCGTTTTTGCAGTCCTAATCACAATGTCCAAACATTAAGTCAAATGTAGTAGGGCTCCTTTTTTCCAAAATAACGCATTGAGGTGGCAGCAAACCCCGAAATTCGGTATTTTAAATGAGCTCGGAGCCCCACATCATCCCCTCCAGGCCACATAATAAGTCAATGGGCATTAGTTTGGTGTTAACTGGGGTGCAACATTCGGAGCGAAGTGTAAATCTGTAGCGTGGTGAGACACAGACAACGAGGGGATGATGCAAAAAGGAAACCGGTGGTGGAGATCAGGTGTGTGTGTGTGTGTGTGTGTGTGTGTGTGAGAGAGAGAGAGAGAGGAGAGGTGATTATATATGATGATTTAATAACACTGCATATTAACTTTCATTAGTATATTTGGATGGGATTATCAACTTTGTTTTCCCAGCAGTATACAAGGCATTCAACGTCTTAGTTTATGTCATGAATTTACATTATCTTTATAAAACCTGTTTTTTTTTCCGAAATATTCATTATTAACACTGAACATTAATACTTACATTGTATACTCAGTTGCTTACATCCCTTAATTAACTTCGTTTCATATGATGTAATTAATGAGAAATCAAACAAAAGTATTATATTTCCATCTAGAAGGCATGAGAAGGCAGATTTTAAAATAGTTCTCTGCTCCGAGGCATGTCCTTGGAAGCTGTACCAAAACGTACACGTTAGTTATCCGTGATGTTTCAGTAATGGTTTTGCTTGTCCAGTCCTTCCCCAGATTTGTTATTTTCAGTGTTTTTCACCAGAATATTTTCCACTAGAAAATATACACGAAATCAACTTACCCTCCTCTGACAACAGTGTAGCTGAATAGAACGACGACTCAGAGGCAGTCTGCGTTTTTTAGACTCTATTCCGATTATTTTGGTTTATGTTCATTATGGATGCTGAAGGAGCTTGGTCTCATACCTACCATGATATTCCAGAGTTAAATAACTCATAAATTTCTTCAGTGTTTCAACTTACAACACAGAATAAGAACATGCTTAAGGAACAAAACAAAGAGATGCCCGAAACAAAGAGATACGCTGTTTTTGATACAATTATTATTATTATTATTATTATTATTATTATTATTATTATTATTATTATTATTATTATTTGTTGTTGTTGTGTTGTTGGTGGTGTTGTTTTTTTATAAGCTGGTGAAAATACTTACGGTATAAGACCCTAAAGACTTAAAGTGAAATGGGTTAACGCAAAATATTGGCGGTGTGATAACTTGGATCATTTACCTGTGAGGAGGTTCAAAAGAGATGGGTACATGTGAGGCAAATTTGGAGAAAAAATGTATAACAAATGGGTAAAAGAGGAATGACTAAATGTTGGAAAGGGGGAGAAAAACCGGAGATTTTCCAGGACAGAATTAAGCTTTAAATGACGAAGATAGTTCTAGGGGAGAATTGTGAGGACTGGTTATTAGACGTAGAAGCTGGGACAGTTATAAATGTCATTGTACCAGTGGAAAAATGTAGCTATGTTAAATAAGATAAGGAACCAGGATTAATCCCCTTGCTGGCAAAAACAAGAAACAGATACAAAACCTGATGGATGAGAAAGAGAGTGGGACACATGAGTTTTAATCTAGTCACCTCTTCAAGATTGTCCAAGTATAATTATTTGTATATAGCAGAATGAGAGCACATTTTATTTATTTTTATAATAGTTAACAAAGGCTATTTCAGTTGCATGGAATATGGAATTGCTATACAGGAGAGTTGGTGGGAATAAGATATGTGTGGTTGTGATATTTGGATGTAGTTATTGTGTACCAGTTGATTATAGTTTATTTGTATTCTAACCTGTTACATTGTTATTGTTCGAAAATAAATAAAAACAAAACTATTATGCCTATGGTGCGTCATCCTGGATAATACAAGATGATATAGTGTTACAGAACTTGAAGTGGTTTGACAGTACTGTGTAATGTATAGTACACAATGTGACACTAACGTTCTCGATTGAGATTTAAATAAAAAAATGCCTGTATTTTGGGATAAGTGCAAGTAAGAGGCCAGTTTGTTTATTTCTGTTTGTGTGATATATTGTCAAAATATTCCGAAGATAGTTCTTTGAAAGGCCTGTGTTTAGGAAATGGACAGGTATACTGACTTTTATCATTTGTTGTCTCTGCTCCTGACTCCACAAGAGCCTAAGTGTTTTCTTTAATATTTGTTAATAGTAAAAGTTTACTAACACACGATTGCCTATTGTAATAACTCACTATGTAAGGGTCTCTACTTGTTTTTTTTTTTTTTTTTTTTTTTTTTCTGTAAAAACGTCTTTTATCAAGGTATAGTTCCCAAGAATAACATGTGACGTTATGCTCTCTATAAATTGAGAATGAAAGTATAAATCCAAGTTATTCCCTTAATATACCCACATGGCGTACACCCACCACCCCAGTGTGCAGGTTTCCCCATATTTGGTATATTACAGTCTGAGGTAATGTTAATTGATTTCATGTATGTCTGGATGAAGGGCTTTGTCGCACCCCTTGTTTATTTAAGTGTTATTTACCTATAACTTTAAACTTTCAGTAAAAAAAAAAACATATTGCATTCATTTCCCCAACTTCATCTGTTTCGGTATGCCTTATTTTAAAGCTGATGTTCACTGCTGATGCGTTCAAAGGAACTGTGTTCATAAATAATAATGTATTAGGTATCATCTTTACAAAGGTACAATGTATATGATGTTGCTGTTAGGAAGAACATAATTGTTATGAACTGTACAGCCAAAATGTTTGCAATTGCTAAAGCAGAAAAAAACAGCGTGGTGAACAGAAGTCTTCAATGACTCCAAGTCTGAGGTTTCATAATGCATTCGAATTTTCATCTATAGAATCTTTTATTCATTATTGGATGGGAAATGGGAAATTCACCCCGGGGATCACTTCTGTGGCTCTGCTCGACAGGGGCACAGGAAAATAATTTTCTTGGGTGGCGAAAGCCAGGGTACATTTTTTGGCTAGGCCGATAGCCTAGTACCTACCTATGAACCATTATTACATAGTCTGATGCGCAGCAAAAGGACTGCACATTTTCAATACCTCACATGTACTCAGTCTCACTTATTTAATGGGAGTTATGGTAGTCATTTCGGGGCCAGACTGTGGTATTAAAAGTTAAATACAAGCAAACATATTTTACTGTGAGATGCAGGTAGGCCTCCTCGGAAGTATGTCTTTTATGACGTATTCATTTCCATGAAGACGCTACAGATTAGGGGATAAACTCCTTTTTTACATCAATCTTCGTTTTATAACCCGCTGTGGCCAGTCCTTTCTACTATTAGTTTTGTTGTTTACTTTTTATTGGGGGGGGGGGGGGGCAGCCTGACCGAATCACTGGAAACCAAACATTTTGTCTATGTAGTCGCACATCTTTCATAGTCGGTATCTCTCCCAGATGAAAACTTTACTCATCTTGGTTGGACAGCATGGTCTGTGTAACTATCCTTGCTTATTATGAACGTGATTGCAGTGGCAATGTACTGCTCTATTGAAAACTTATTTCAGACATAGCATTGGGGGACCGAAACATGTATTTTAACCTACAAACACAACAAAATGTTTTACGATTTTAGCAAAGATAAAATTATAACATAGACGTAATTTTGTAATTTATGCACAGAAGCATAGAAAACGCGGCCCTGACTAAAATTAGCTCCTATTATGAGCGGGCAAGGTGATCCGCTGTGGGGACCCCTAACCGGGAAAGCCGAAAGAAGAAGAGAAAGTATAGCCCACCCATCTGCATTAAATAAATCGTGGTATCTTAGTAAGAACAAATCTAAATGATTTGCATGCGCCCACCTGATGCTGTTTGGTTTATAGGGTGAAAGTCCACGCACGTCTTCCCCACGCGTTGATAATTTGATTTTAACGTTTGTAGGAATTCTGTATCGGTGTTTTTAATTCGGACAGGGCTGGAGAATGAAGTCGACCCAGGTGCTGCAAGCTTGCTTGCTTTTTTGTTTATCCGTTTGTGTCTTCATTTATGTATTTCTGTTGGGCAAATAAGTGGACCTGGCCTGATCACTGGACTTTACGTTCGTGACATGATTAAAGTAATTAAAATAATCAGCGTACTGTCCTGCGATGGACTAGTGCAGTCTCTAAAGTTATTTTCTCTGACTGGCCCCAACTGAGTAACAGGATGGCTTTGCAGCTTTGATTTCAGACTTCAGTGATTTTGCAAAAGACCATAACTTTTATCAGAGACAGGCTAAAAATATTAGACAAAAACGTGGTCATTCCGCGAAAAGCAAGAGGTATCTAGATTTTTGCCTTGTATTTTTTATCTCTACCTCTTAAAAATTGTATTTTTTTTCTAGCAAATCACTGAGGATTGCAGTTACTAAATAAAGACAAACATTAGAGTTTCAGACATCCTTCAGAAAGTGCATGCTGAAGTAAAACCTGTTATTCTAATAACCTTCTACGTTTATAACAGCAGTATTTAAAACCTGTTTCCAATTTTGCCGGTCCATTGCCCCCATTTATTTTATACTTTGTCCAGAATTCTTGAACTGGTTACAGATAAATGAATGAAACACTGTGCAAAGCAAATAGTGAGATATATAATGCAATTAACTTGTATGTAACAAATATATCTCAATGTATTGCCTACCTACCTGTCCCATGATGTTACAGGTCTAGTCTAATTGTAAAAATGGAACATATACAGTAGCATACATATACCTTGTAAACAAGACAGATACATTTAGGATTCTGTAGAAGGATGACAGATAATGGTGAAATAGGTTAGATATCATTTGTTTTATACCCCTGCAGCATTTATAATGAGGATTCAGACACAGGGAATGTGTGGCTTTACTAATGAAATCTAAATTGTAATCGTTTGTATATAGTAAACTTTTACTCCATGGGCTTCAACTGAAACATGGACAGCCCGGTCACCAAAACACACATACATACATACATACATACATTGCGTACGTAAAGTATCCGTAGTTTGCTCGCTATTAATAACATTTGCTATAATGTCCAAATCATGCACCGTTTTCGTACCCTTTTATTATTATTTTACCTTAATGAATACAATGGGAAAACCAATAATGCAATAATGAGCATGTTATATTATCAGTATGTGTGCTGTGTGTGTGAGTGTGTGTGTGTGTGTGTGTGTGTGTATTGCATAAATCAAAGGTAAAATGTATCTGGCTATTGCCTGACATGATGGCTCTCAGGCGTCAGTCACATTCCTGAGAATGCATGCTTTTATCGCAATAGTCTATGCACCATTCTGGGCAAGCCTCAAAGCTACAACTGCAGCGCAGTAACTGAATAGCCTACCACATTGGTGGTATCTAATGAAATGGGCAGCCATATTTTCTATTGTTGATATTTGTTAAAGATAAAATAGCATCAAGCAAGTAAGGGCTCTAATAGACAAGGAATATAAAGCAAGGGGTATCCCAAATGGGGAACATTGAGCTAGTGCACAAAACTGCGACCCGAAGATAATAGCATGGATATGATTCCTTATTATTAATAGACTGTCGGTGTTTAGAAACAAATAACATATGGCGGGGATGGTCACATCGATGCAACTCCCTTCCAGTGTAGGGATGGTACTCGATTTATTTAATGGACTGAACGACAGTCCTTTTTCAGTTGCAACCCAAACCCATATAGCAAAGGGTGCAGTTTCAAAAACACAGTGAGTACTACAACAAAAATGTACATTCACTTTGAGAACTTCGCCACTTCCTGTAATCACCTTGGATAATTAGTCTGAAAAAGGACAACTATTATTATTATTTTTTTTGCTTGAGAAGCAACTATCATCATCATCATCATCACCACCTTACCTTTCGCTCTTCTTGGCGAATTCGGAGAAAACTATTTCCAAATACTTACAGCGGTCCCCTATATCTAAAATGATTACTTAGTTTAACAAGAAGAAAGGTACCCACCCAGTGAAGGGATCTGATCTTCTGCCAAGGGCACTCCTGCCTATTAATCCCTGACAAAGTTTCCTGTGCACTTGTCTTGTTTATAAAAGCCCCTTTGAAATGATACATTATCTCTTACCAGTGATATACACAATTACATTATTTTGTAAATTACTACTTGAAACTGTAATTTTAAATATGCGAGCACTCATTTAAATGATTTCCTTGGATGTTTCACCTGTTTCATAAGCATATGCAACACAAAACTTGCTCTGAGCTGGACAAGATTAATAGGTTTATTATTACTTATTATTATTTTAAGGCTTAATCAGCAGGACCGTGGCGGACTCGACTTTATCTCAATGGTGGCTTATTTTCAAGATCTGATGCTCTGGGAAGGTATTCAGTTCAATGACATATAAACAACTGAAACATAACAGATATACTGTAATTTTAAGAGTGCATATGTGCGAAGAAACAGCAATAAAACACAAATCAAACTAATATCAGTTAGACTCGGTGAAAGGCGAGGAACTGGTTTGTTTGTATCACCTTCTCTATCTTCTCCGAAGTTTGTGTGGTCTCATACCTCTCAACTGTACAGAACTTTCTAGAACGTCCCTGATCTTGCCTCGTATTACTTGTCCTGCCCCTAGTGAAATCCGGTAACTCACCGAAGATTACAGTCAGTGATAATGCCAGGCTTTATAGTTTCTTGCTTCTTGCTGTTCAGAAAATGCACATGGCTGTAAAACCCATTCTTCTATTAATGTGTTAAGTGAAATAGATGTCATATATGTTTTGGCCCTTTGTGACACCATTGTTTTGGCCTCGTCCAGAATTTTGAACAAAGTTGAGAGGACTCTTTTTAAATATGGATACAGTTTTGGGGAGGTGATAATACTCGTTGTCGTACCTCTTTAAGTTTTTCAGGCTCAGCTTTCCCAATTTTTCAGAGACCTTTCCAAATTTGGCTTAAACTTTTTGCCTGACTCACCTAAGTTCTTCTAAAACCGGCGATCTAGGAAGAAAAGGCGGTATATTACACTTAGTAAATAATGACATTAATTCGAGTTATAGACTTCTTCACTTCAGAAAATGCATGTTAATTCACATTATCTTATTCCATCAGCTTCTCAAGTTAATAGTACTTGTATTAAAATAGTGTTCCTAACTGTGTTGATTATTTCTGGATTTTTCCGTAGTTCTGGAGGTGAGATGCTAATTTATTTCTGTTTGATAACTTTGTAGGTTGACTGGCCGAAAAAACTGTTCAGCCACGAACAAGCAAGGATGCGCAACACAAATAGCAACAATACAGTTCTGCAATTATACATAGAAAACTGATTGCATATTAATTAGTACATTTTAGAAAATGCAATGATATTAGTATAAAGGAGAAACACCAATAAAACAAAAATCAAACTGTAGATATTCCACAGAAATTGTGCAAAGTTCCAGTAAATGTCAAGCAGGTTACAAATGGATTCCTATATTTAACATACTGTACTGTAAACTATAGTAAAAGCAGACGTACTTCTTACATACTGACTTGGAGCTCTACTCAGAAAGTTTGACCCCCCCCCCCTCCCCAACATGCACACACAGAAGCAAGACCTACCTTCTGGACTATCTCATTTCCTATTACTGCAACTGCGAATAAGGGAGTACGCGAGTTTCTGTTAGATTGTGTGTGTGTGTGGGGTAGGCTCGGAGGATTGTACTGTAAAGATACTCCACCAAAGCAATAGTCAAATTTTTGAAAGATAATCTTTTAATGCATATAAAGCACGACTAATATGTTGGATTTTTAATCTTCTGCAATAAAAGTGTTCCAACCCATTTTGTTTACATTAGATATATTTTATTGTCATTTATATGTTATTATAATGACAGTAGACGTGAATATGAAAATAAAAATCCATCAAGACTGTAACGCTGTATGAGGCCCACCAACAAGAATATATTATTATTATACAGACATTTCCACGAGTGTGTGTGTATGTGTGTATTTTTCATGGCACACAGCTCTGCTGTCCTTGCCAGTATAACGAGGCCTTGGCGAAACAAAGTGGCTTAATAATTAAATAAAACTACAGACCAACAACTATTCAAGACAAGCGATGCTAATTTGCAAATTCTATAAGTACCAGTGTGCTTTATGTCATTTGTCAAGCTGTCTTTCTACGGCTGAGTTGTATTGTTGATAAAGACCATTGATATGAGGCGCTCCGGGTAAAAACGACTTCCTGTTCTGAGTGCTTCTGAGGAGCTGGGTGAAATCTGCTGTAGTATTTTATCTCTGGACTGTGACACTGTCCCCAAGAGCAGTCCAAGGAGACGCCACATGCATTAGGGACCCGACTAGAGAAAAGGCGGCAGCTCCAGACTCCGGGCTTTCACTAAACATATCCAGTTGCATACAGCAGTAAATAACAACCCCCCCCCCGCACCACCATAGTACACACACACACACACACACACAGTGGTGTGCAGGCTTTTCTGTCCCATTTGTAATAAATCATTGCACACGAAGTAATACCCAGCCCAGGCTAAACATGCTGCATTATAGCTTTGTTTCTTTGTCACTAGAAGCGCTTTACTACTTCACCTGATGTGATAATGTAATTATGCCAGTTTCATTTGTTTCCGCAGTTTATATTATCTACATCGAGTGTATTTGTATATGCGGGGTTGTAGCCAGCTACTCACCATATAAGCCGAGGTGTACAGATTAATTTCAAGGGGCAACAGTTTGAGCAGTTCTAACACACTAATGGTCCAAATCTTCATGCATAAAATAAAGCTAAAAAAGAAAAAAATATGTCTAAAATGATTAATGCGCTCTATATTACAGACTGTTGATTTGTAGGCTGTATAAGGAATCTGTTCTTGGTTGTTCAACCATTATTAACCGTGGATGAAAGCTGTACAAGCAAGAGAGAAAAAGCAAAAAAAAAAAAAAAAAAAAAAAACCTGCGTCCGAAACCTATGCTGTAGGTAAAAGAAATATGAAAATCGGCACCTGGTAAATCTTTCAAGGAGGTGAACCCTTACAAAAAGTAATTGTTTGCAGGGAAAAGAAATGTATTCAATGCTTTGCTACAAGTGGTTCCATAAAACATACTTTAGACGCTCTTAATGATATAGGGTGGCTCATTCCCTTTCATTTTCTGATACATTCTAGAATGTATCAGAAAAGTATTAATTTGCGCATGATATGAGTAACTACAAATCAGTTGTATACGTCAGAGGAAAGGGTTTTCATATGGTGTGTTATGGAAGCAGTTACATACAATCTTGAAACCTGATGTAAAAAATCTTCCTCTCTGCAGAATGAGGCCGGCTGCACTTATTACAAGGATAATGGCTAAGCTTTTTGTTCTTAAAGGCAATTAATACTCTTTCTCAGTTGAATAACTTTGCACATGCTGTTGTTGTGACTTTCGGCTTATCCCGGTTAGGGGTCGCCCCAGCGGAACTCCGGTCCGCTAATAAGTTTGGTAGTGGATTTTTACGTGCCGAGTTACCAGCCCTGACGCACACCCTTCAATGAAGGCACGCCCATTCACGTATGCCTCCACACAGAAGACGCTCTAGCTGAGACTCGAACGCGACAACGTCTTGCTGTGGGGATACGTATAGTATATTACTTTGTTTTATGTATAATCTTATAACTATGTACTATGTTGTGTGTAACACGTTTTTCTGAATCCAGTGTGATATTATGAAGAATTGGTTTAGTATTTGGTTTAAAGTTTCTACAAAGTCGCGGTGGTGCAGCGGTATCGCTGTCTTTTCACAGCAAGAGGCTCTCCCGTTCGATTTTCGGTTGGAGCGCCTACTGTGTGGAGGCTGCATGGCCTCCCCGCGGTCGAGTAGCTTTTGAAAGATATGCGTGAATGCCGCTTTCGTTGAGGGGTGGGCTTTAAGCTGACACCGTAAAAATCTACTGCCAATCATTAGCGGACCGGAGTTCCGCTGTGGCGACCCCTAACCGGGAAAAGCCGAAAGAAGAATTTGGTTTAAAGCTTGTGTTGACGCTTTTCACCCTGGTCATGGCATAAAAGCAGACCACTACATGGTTAACAAATGGCAAATAAATACATAACTTAAAGGGGATAGTTTACAGATAACATGGGCATATGACTAAAATAAGAGGATGCGGTTCACAATCTTGTCTCCTTTCTGCAACATTTTTTCACCCTACGCCCTTTCCAAATATCCGTCCAGTTCACAAACATGGAAATGCATACATACAGTTCTCAAGTATATAAACGGAATTACATATATATATATATATATATATATATATATATGTATGTAGTTTCTAATGCACAAATAGTATGCCACTTAAAACAGCATTATTTACAAACGTTTATTATAGTTCACTAATGGATTGTTTACACTATCAGGTTTCTTTATTTCGCAAATATTTTCTAATGTGTTCTCTGTTACTCTTTTCGTTTACTCATTTACTTATTCACTCATTTTATATATTCCCAGGCTATATCTAAATCACAAGTTTCTGTGGTGTCAGTTCCATTTCATAAATAGCATATTTTCAAAACATAAAATTTATTTCAAGCTCTTGATTTCACTTCAACAGTCTCCCTAGCAAATTAAGGAAATTAAGGAATTTTCTTGAGAGAAACTTTTCAGTATTTAAAAGGAAAAAAAAATAATAGGTTATAATTTGTGAAATAGTTCATTTACTAAGCGCATTAATGTGACTGTACATTTGCAAAAGTTGATGTGCTACTATGATTGGAAAGTTATTTTATCTGTTACTTGTAACGCCAAATTATTGTTATATTTTGACATTTGCCACTATAGTTCTTCCTATGTTGAGAAGGCTAACCGGATATTAAGGGACCATTTAAAAGTATATAATTTTGAAATGAAATCTGATGTAAATAGTGCATCAGTGATATCTCATGAATATCTGCAAAGAACAAATAACATTATTTCATCTATTAAGTAATTTATCACAGCATTGCCATAAGTGAATATATAGAAACTAAGTTACTATATGAAGAGTGCAGGAGGCAAAATTAATTAGATGAACACAGTTCCCCTGCACTAAATGTGAAATATTCCATAGACCTTATTTTAAAGAACTAATCCATTACGTCTGATCAAGTAGCTCAAATGAGTGTGATTTATTTGAGTAATTGCATTTCCATTGTCATGTGACATCTCCCAACAGAATATTTACTTAAATATTTTGTTCAGGCTGTGTAGCTTTGTACATCATTTTTTTATTAGAACACAAAATGTACTTTGATCCTTGATATTGTAATGAAACACTTTGAAATGTGAAACATTGCAGACCATTTTTTTTGTTAGCAAATGTTTTCATATAACACACAAGAAGCTTGATTCACCAACACATCCAAAGGAGTTTAAAACTACCTTCAGTATTTAATCAAACTTTGCACAGCTAACATGAAAACATGCAGTTTTGCAGAAACTTCTAAAAAGTATGACAACTCTTCTAATTTCTAGCATGTGCCCAAGTATTGGACAGTGCTCACTTGTTAGGTACTACGTTTTTCAAGAACAACAACATTTTGAATATGAGCTTTGGATATTATAATAGTATTCACAGATTTCATTTATTTTTAATTTTACCTTATTTGAGGGAAATAGCTTGAATGTTCAAGCAATCGGCTAAAGAAAATATAAATAAAATAAAATAAAAATAAAATAAAATAAACTATTGTATCCAGTCCGGCTTCCTAAAGCAGAAAATGAATAGCTGCAGACTGCAGTCACAAGTTAATTCTCTAGTCAGGCAGCATTTCTGAATTGGTGGAATCCTCCAATAATAATAGACACACCAGGTTTGATGTTCAAGAAAGTATAGATTTGATCAAATGAGACTTAAGACTGGATGAGTTATTTATAAAAACAACTTACTTGAAAAAAGAATTATTCTGAAAAATAAAAGTGGAGAGCTGGAAGGATACAACAGCCAAAAAGTAATGAGACATGAGGAAAGTCATGCCAGATGATAACGAAGTAAGAGACATGAAGGCACACCAATGTATGGCACACTTGGATGGATACAAAATATAGTGCCAGTCAAAAAACAAGGAGTTGTTATCTTTCTCTGCACAGATCTGGTAGTACTCCACCAAGATGACTGCATGTAGCTAGAAAAGACTCATCTTTTAAGAATAAAGAAAATACAAAGGTAGTTGAGAGGGGGTACAACAAGAAGGGTGCACAGTTTATAATATAATACATATTAACTAAGAGACTGTTCAAACTATATATTTAAGAAATAGTTCATAGCTTAGGACTAGGTTAACTGCTCTTGTGAGCCTAGCCAATTATTTCTTACGAGATTTAAACCCTGCACCTTCTGTTTCTAAGGCCAACACCTTAACTATTAGGCCACCCTTAAGAAAGGAATTAAAATGAATTGTTTCTCAGGGGAGAAAAGCTTCTGAAATAAAATAATGCCTGATTGATAGAAAATAAGATAAGACAAGATGTGTACTATTTAATGCTGCATTAATTTTACTGTGGCATGCCATAGGATGCTAATGTTATTACAAACAGAATGTTACATAAGGGAAACAATAAAACATTACATATTTGTTATATTACTTTGCAGTTAATGTTTTAAGCAATGCTATTGTTTATATAACCTGCTGTAACCAACATGTAAAGAAATTATTTTTTTAAATATTTGAAATACTTTACTTTCTAAACTTTGTATACAAAGATTTTGAATGTTTTTTGTAATATTTAGCATTCTGAAATAGGATGCAGCAAGCTGAACATTTCTTACTGAAACATAAAGTTTGGTATAACAATGCAGCCCCTCAACCAGTACAAATTAATTAATTTTCACTTTATTATCATAATAATGATTGCCTGTTGTAGAATTTTGGAGGTTTCTTTTGTTCATATCATTTTAAGGCATTCCAGATAGATATTTTAATTTTCTGCAATATATATATAGAAGGCCAGTAGAAGATATGTTTTGTTCTAAAGTATCAAGTTATTTGCCATTTTCATATTTAAGTATCACCCCCACCACCATCACACACATGTGCCCATAGCAGTACTGACCATATCAAGCCAATCCTACAGAAAGAGGGACAGGTGGTAACTATAATTCAAAAGATGATATACCAAATGTAAAACAGATGCCCTATTTTAAAAAATACATATATAGGAACAGAATGTTGAAACACATCATACACACACACACACACACACACACACACACACACACACACACACACACACACACACTCACAGACACATAAGTTTTATTAAGGTAAAGTTTATGTATGCGTGTTCTGTTTGTATCAAGCCCAAACTGCTTACATTTAAAGGAATTAGGCAGTGATAAAGAGGGAGCATGATGGTTATTGGAAGATATGATACAAAATTAAAATTAATACAATCAGCATCTACAGTTTTAACTCGGACCTAGTTTTTCTTTCCGGCAATTAGGTCATGGTTGGAAAGATGCCTAGTGGTCTAGTCCATTCCTCTCTTCAAAACAAACAAACAAACAAAAAAACAAACAAGTAAATAAAAGAGCGATTCTCTACTTAATACTGAGTGGCATCCATTGGCCAAAGTACTACTGTTGCACAGTAAATTAAGACATTTCTGCCAATATTAAACTATGTATAAAAGGACTTATACCATTGTTTCATCATCTGTTAAGAATGAACTCATTCTGAATAGATTAAAGTCCTCTTCAATATTTTAAGGGCTTTCTGTTAAAATGCACATATAAGATGAAGATCTTGGTATTTTTTTTAGCATACACAGATATTTAGCATTCAAAGGAAAGCACAGTGTTATGTTTCTTTTTTCATGTAATACAGTTAGTTGCTTGCAGTAGGTGGATTGGACACTCCAAATTGGCCCTAGGTGTGAGTGTGTGTGTGTGTGTGTGTGTGTGTGTGTGTGTGTGTGTGTGTGTGTGTGTGTGTGTGTGTGTGTGTGCCTTCTGTGTAAGGTTGGGCGCCGGGCGGGCAACTCGACACTGTAAAACTCCACTGCCAATCATGAGCGGACAGATGATCCGCTGTGGCGACCCCTAACCGGGAAAAGCCGAAAGAAGAAGAAGAAGAAGACAGTTAGTTGCTTTTGCTTATACAACAATCATTCAACTTGCAGTTGCCTGAAGAAAATTTAATCAAAACATTTAGAAGTACCTAAACAAAAATGAATGTTTTCTGTTTATTCACATTTTCAGTTAAGTGAATTTAGACATTGTACTTTAAACACAATTTGTTGGAGTGTTTCAAATGCATTTTAACAGCTATAGGCAGCAGTTTTATTAAATGTTTATAACCACATTGTTTTGGCAATTGGGAGATAAGCACAGTAAAATAAAGTCATTTTGTAAATATTTGGCTAAACTGTTTTTTTTTTCTTAAATAAAATTTTACTGATTTAATATACTAATAAAACATAATTGATTAAGGAGAGGCACATTGTTGTCAAAAAGCTAACTGCTATTCCTGTTTTTAGTGAAAGTTCAGCAGCAAAGATATATGGTGTACTCTGCTGAATGACGTTAAGTATAGGAATGGCACATGACTAGACTTGAGTGTCTCACCAAGTTCTTTATGGGGAGGTTAAGTCCCACTACTCTAAGACTGAGCAACCTCAGAGTGGATTATATTAGTGCAAGGGCTCAGCCTCCTGTATAAGGCTGGTGAGGGTATAGCTTTTCCCACCACAAAATATGGATCGGAGCTATTTCAGTAAAACATTTTTATAGCTTGTTTTAAGATTTTTTTCTTCAGTTCAACACTGCAGATACAGCTAACTCCTCTGTGACAGGATGACTTTTGCAACTGCAGAATGGATCCAGCTGTACTTTAAAAGAGTTATAGAATGAAAATTGATTAAAACAGAATGAATTTTTAAGCATGAAGAGTTCCATTTGTATTTCTTAGTATCTAATAAAGAAACAGAAATAACTGTGAATTACAGCAGTGATAAATAACAGGGAGATCAGTTAATTTTTAATGTGCACGATTTGTTAAACTATGTCTGTTATGTTTTTGCTGAGCTTGTCCGCAAGATGTTATATGCTTTTTGAGGTTCTGGTATTAAACACAAGAGACGTTCAAATGATCAAGAGAAATGCCATATTTTAAACTTGAAGTGCAAATGATCAACAGAAATAATGTATGCCATGGTTTAAAAACTTTTATGTAGTTTAGCAAACTCATATTTTTTCAAATTTTAGGCATATTACGAGCCCCGATCACACAGTCTATTCATTTTAGAGAAGGACTATGCATGATGTCTAGAATTAAGAATTAAGATTTTCATGTGCTGTTCTTCATGAAGATGTTTTCTTTGCAAAATGTTCACCATGTAAGTCTGCTTTTTGTCAGAGTCAGGGTCTCTGTATTCATCAGGGGCAGTTTAATCTCTGGCAATCAGTAGCAGTAAATGCGTGTGATTGCATGCTACCTATATACTACTTGGCCTCAGTAAGGTCTTGGCCTAATGGTCCTTTGAACTATGAGAACAACAACTCTGCTATTACAGTTTATAAAGGTAATATGACTACAAATGTTGTCTGGGTCAAAGCTTGTGGGAAGAGGGGTCTGTTGCTCCCCATTATATGTTGTATTATATTCTGTGCTGCTCTACCTGTTAATGTACTACTGGTCCTCTTGTACTGATATCTATTAAATCCCTGCCAGACTTGGCAGAGCATAATACTGTCATCTGATTCAAGGAGAAGCTGTGAACAGGTCAGAAGAGTGAAGACGTGGGCAGCAATATTGGACATTTGAGTCTGCCGACTCTCTCTCTGAATTACCTGAATTACCACTATTTTTGAATCATTCAGATTCCCCTGGATAAAATAGTATGAAATCCAAAATATCTTCTCAGCAACCCATTCTCATTTTCTTTAGAAACTATGAATTAAATATCTTTGAGAAACATGTAAACATAGAAAATGATGGTGAATAGCATATAATGTATTGTGCAGGGAATCTAAAAAATGTACAGACTTCAATAACACAATCATTCTTTAAAATCTTTAGTAATATAAAAAACTTTCACAGATGAAATTTTGAATTTTATTGTTTAATAGCCTGATTTAGCAATGGTTATAACAAATAAATTATCATTTGTGTAAGGTATGTCAGTACAAATTACATCTATTCCCTTATCATTGGCACCTCACAGTGGCACATCCTGATCATTTTAAGTCTATCAGCATGTATAATTATGCATGAATGGCAAGATGACTGCTATATGATTCTGTGCTGAGCTATCAGGTCAAGGAATGATTGTGGATACTCAATGTTCATGCAGTACCCATGTTTTATGTGATCCAGAAACCAGAATCAGATATAGTCTGCTTCCAATAAAAATTCTCCATGCATTTGCACTGAAGCCCTTTTATTATCTTTTCAAACATTAATAGTAATAATAATAATAATCATAACAATAATAATAATAACAATAATAATAATAATAACAATAATAATAATAACAATAACAATAATAATAATAACAATAATAATAATAACAATAATGATAATAATAATAATGTTGTTGTCTTTCGGCTTTTCCCGGTTAAGGGTCACCACAGCAGAACTCCGGTGAGCTAATGATTGGCAATAGATTTTCATGGTGTCAAGTTGCCAGCTCAATGCCCAACCTTAAACGAAGGCACGCCCATTCACGCCTGTCTTTCGGAACGCCACTCGACCCGCGGGGAGGACATGTAGACTCCACACAGAAGGCACTCCCCGCACACTAGCTGAGAATCAAATGGGATAACCTCTTGCTGTGAGTCAACAACGCTACCGCTTCACCACCGCGGAATCTACAACAATAATAATAATAATAATTCTGCTCTGTATTATAATAATAATAATAATAATAATAATTATACAGAGCAGAATATATTTTAGAATAAGCAAACATTGTATTAAAATGCTTGGGCTTCTCCACTGAATCCTTTTATATCTTTTAATTTAGGCACGTCATGATATCTGATATTTTTGTAAATTCTAGAATGTTGCTAAACACAGTTTAAATTGTTGAAGACTTTTTAGATGCAGTTGCATTTTACACACCATAGCGTGTAAGTAACATTCACTAGTGAATTTAAAGTTTGCGTTACTCCTTTCTTTCCATGGTTGTTTTGCATGTGCTTTCTCATGTTTGCCTATATATTTATTTGTTTAATATGAGTTTACAGGAGGGAATATTAGAACTTATGATATTTGCTCAAAGGATTTCAATAGCAAAGCAGTATTAATAAATATATTAGGTGATAATTACAGCCTGAGATAATAACTATAAAAAAGGCTATCTTGTACCTATAGACACATGATAAGAGCACTTCTTACATGTAGTTCATGTTTTATTGCATCTTTTATTTTTCAATAAGAAGCACTTAATATTTACTTCAAATAACAAATGCAGCTGAACAGAAACACAAAAGAAAAAATAGGTAAAAAAGGAAACTTGGAAAGAGAATAGCTACTGGTAAATCATTCGGATGGGACCCTAACTTGTGACTGACACACAGGAAGTTGAGTAGCATATAATCATACACAAGCAGATGACTGTTCTAGTCAGTGACCATTCAAGATACTGACAACAGAATATCAAGAAAATATATACATACATACTGAAATAAACACTTTGCCTTAACACCAACTGAAATTAAAACAAAAAATAGATAAATAAAAGTATGCTGCTCACAGATAATAAAACAATAAATAAATAACTAAATAAATGCACAGACAAGCAAACAAGTAAACAAATAAGTTAATGTATAAATATTTGAACATTCAGTTCATCAGTTATCAGTTCAAGAGCAGAAAAAGTCGCATTACTCATTACTTCGAGAAGTTTTGACAGTTTTCGCAGCTCCCATATTGATTTAACTGCGCCATATGCAGGTAATATACCTGTCCAGGATATAACAGCATCATTCAAGTCCATGTGCACAAGTTTGGTTCCCACATCACGATGGTCTTTCTAGCCCGCTTCAATTCGTCCCACTGGATTCTCAGGTTTCTTAACAGTCTTTTTGGTTACGTCTCGAGTATTTCGAATATTTCCCTGAGGCAAAACTGCAGTGTGTCGGATGTCCGGAACCAGGTACCCCAAAAAACAACTGCCAGACCAATTCTCAGGTAACCATTTATATGCTTTTTTACCACACACAAAATAGCAGTCCTCTACCTTGGTTATTACTTTGTTACAAAATGACTGCCCTGCATGAAACATTTTCCTATCTATTACAGATAACTGTTTAAAAAGTACAGGATTGCGTTGTACCTGATCAAGGGTCTTATGCATAGATTTCAAAAATGAATCATAATCTGTACTACAAGATCCACTCAAATCGTTTGGTTTTCTATAACATTTATACTGTACTGTAACATTGCACTTACTCCATCCCACTTGGATGGTATCGTTTTTGTAAAAACATACAATTCCTTTTTGTGTCACAGGCAAATACAGTGCTATTTTATCATGTGCTTTAATAGCAACTGTGTCAAAAAACAGATTTTCCCAGGTCTCATTGACCCCTAGGGGGATGGCAGTCATTAATAAACCCCCGTATGCTGTTGGTATGGCCGTGCAGACCCAGCAGTTCGAAACATTAAAAGTCTCAGCATACACACGTGTAATTGCCTGATAAGTGCTAAAGTTCGGATGCCAGTCTATGTTTGGTTCATTATGTCTAATCAGTTCAACTTTTGTGGCAGGAAAAAGGAGTGGCCACAGCAAAAAGAACAGTGTGATTAGTATTGCAATAAAAACGATCATACAAGTTTTCTGAGGTTGCTCAATGTCTCTATTCACTCTGTACCTGGCCATTTTGTTCTTGTTGTACAACAGTGACAAAGCTTTTGTCCAATTCAAAGTTCTTAACCAGTTTATAGTGCGTTAAATGAATCCAGGAAGCTCGCTCTGCGATCTTGACTGCAGTGGGTGTCGACAGTAGTACCTGGTAGGGACCTTCCCACTTTGGAGAACTCCAATTCTTTCGTTTCACAATCTTCATCCAGACCCAGGTGCCTGGGGCTACTGGTGCTTCCGATTTTGGTTGCTCTTTATCTGAAACAGAATTTAACTGCAAAAGTTTGTTATTCAAAAATCGCCTCATATACCCTGCAGGTGAACTGTCAGCCTCCTGCTCTGCAGACATGAGAGGTTTCCACTGAGGTGTATAATATACTCTCCCAAACAAAGTTTCAAAAGGAGTTAATCCCTTTGCATTTGGAACAGTTCTCATGCTCAACAGTGCTAAAGGCAAACAGTGCACCCAGTTCTTCTGTGTTTCAGTCATCAGCTTCCTAAGCTTATTCTTCAACACCCCATTATGCCTCTCTACTAACCCTGCAGATTGGGGGTGGTAAGCACAGTGGTTCTTTAATGATATCCCAAAATAGCGACTTAGTTGCTGAATCGTTTGGTTCACAAAATGTGTACCGTTATCGCTATAAATCTTTTCCGGTATACCAAATCTGGGTATAATTTCTTTAACAAGGACCTTTGCAACAGTAGCTGCATCTGGATTTTTAGTTGGAAAAGCTTCTACCCATTTGGAAAACATATCTATAATGACAAGGCAATATTTCTTATTCTCACATTTATTCAATTCTATGAAAGCCATACAAATAGTATGGAACGGATATGGTGGTGTAGGAAAACTCCCTTGCTTAGGCTTCAATGCCCCTTGTGTATGATGCTTGTTACAAACATGGCATGCTGCACAAACATTTTTAGTATAATTTGTAAATCCGTAGGTTGTAAATACTCGATTCACTAACTGTACCATCCCCCCTGTTGAGACATGGCTCTGCACATGGCTCAACAACGCTGCATATCTAAATAAATTAGATGGCAAAATTGGTTTCTTCTCCTTGGAGATGTACAGTCCCTTGTCGAGGATTGCTCCTCGTTTTATCCATTTCTGTTTTTCTATATTTGTAGTAAGTGTCTGCATTGTTTTTAACATTTCTAAATCTAAAATCTCAGAGGGTTGTAATTCCTCACTCAAATGAAAAGTTTCTATGGCTGAAGCTGCCTGCTTCGCAGCTGTATCGGCCCATGCATTTCCTTTTGAAATCCTGTCCTGTTGTTTCATATGAGCTACGCATTTGCAAATTGCTACTTTTTTAGGTAACTGAATTGAATCTAACAAATCCAAAATAAATTGAGCATGATTGATCGGTTTACCAGTAGATGTTATCATTCCTCTATTTTTCCACTGCTGCGCAAAAACATGTACAGTAGAAAAAGCATACTGACTGTCAGTGTAAATGTTCACTTTCTTACCTTTTGCTAAGGTACATGCCCTTGTCAAGGCAATCAGCTCTGCCGCCTGTGCAGATAAGTTGTGTGGTAAAGATTTCGCTTCTAAAATTTCAGTATCAGAAACGACTGCGTACCCCACTAGGTTCTGTCCTGTAGGACCCCTCCTGCACGAGCCGTCCACATAGTATGTCACCTCAGCATCATCCAAGGGAACACTGTAAGGTCTTGTCTAGGTAATGTCTTTTGCTCAATCTCCTGCAAGCAGCAGTGGGGTTTGCCATCCGCAGGGGTTGGGAGCAAGGTTGACGGATTCAAAGTTGTGCATCGTTCAATTGTCATATGATGTTGGCTCAACAGTATGGTCATACAGGAAAGATGTCTAGCCAGAGAAAGATATGCTACTTTTTCTTGCAGTAAAATAATTGCAACTGCATGAGGCACTCTCAATGTGAGAGGGTGGAATAGCACTACTGAGGCTAAAGCCTGCACTGCCATTGCCGCTGCAACTACTGCTTGTACACAGTGGGGCAGGGACCGTGCCACTGGGTCTAACTGTGATGAATAGTAAGCTATGGGGCGTTGCTTGTCCCCATGTTGCTGTGTCAATACTGATGTCATATAACCCTGCTTACAGTCTAAGGTTTGAATAAATTGCTTATGATAGTTTGGCAATCCTAAAACTAAGGATGATGCTATCAGTTGTTTCAACTTGCAGAAAGCTGCTTCTGCTTCAGGTGTCCATTGCAATAAATCCTGTGCTTCCATCGGCTTTTTAAATATTAAACTGGCCAGTGGAGCAGATTCCAAAGCATAATTTGGTATCCAGCTCTGACAAAAATTAGTAGTTCCCAGGAAGGACATCATTTCCTTCTTGGTAGTTGGTCTAGGTGCTTGTAATATTGCTGTTTTTCTATCTTCATCTAATATTCTACCTTCCTTGGATATTACATATCCCAAGTACTTAACTTGTTTTCTCCAAAGTTGTAGCTTGCCTTTGTTTACTTTGTGACCTTGAGTAGCTAAGAACTGTAATAAAGCTATCGTGTCCTCTTTGCATTCTTGCTGGGTGGGAGCTGCCAGCAGAATGTCATCTACATAAAGTAAAATCTGACTATCTTTCGGTGGGATAAATCCCGCTAGGTTGCTTGCCATTTCCTGTGCAAATACTGTTGGACTTTCACAATATCCCTGTGGTAATCTTGTGTATGTATACCGCTTTCCCTGAAATGTAAATGCAAACCAATATTGGCTGTCAGGGTGTATCGGTATTGAGAAAAATGCATTACTAATGTCTACCACAGAAAAATATTTCTGCTCTGGCTTTAAATCATTCAATAAGGTATGTGGCTCTGGCACCGTTGGTGCCCTGGGTATAACTGCATTATTTACAGCTTGTAAATCTTGGACCATACATCATTCCCCGTTTGCTTTCCTGACAGGAAATAAGGGTGTATTACATGGTGAATCGGAAGATTCTATTAAGACTCCTTCCTTAAGTAAGGCTGCTATTATAGGCTTGATTCCTATCTCTGCATCCTTTCTCAAGGGATACTGCCTTTTCTGGGGTCTAAATGCTGACTTTGGCGTAATAGTAACTGGTCCTGTTGTTCGTATAAGTCCTACATATGATTTCCCTGTTGACCAGCGAGTCTCTGGTATGTCCCGCAAGGCTTTTTCCTCTTCTTCTAATAAGAGTAATACTCAGCTATCCTCACTAACCTGTGAGTGTACAGCTGGGTGTGTCTGTGTAATCCAATTCAATTTCTGTTTCTGTACTCCTTGTTCGGAGAGCTCTAATTCTGTCTGCTTTTCCCACCTTGTGACTTTTTCACCTAAGTCTGCCCATTTCAAACTTTTATTCTTAGTTAAACTAACATGTGGCAGCCGATTAGATTTGTAAAGTGCTAAAAATTCCTGGGGCAATGAACAGCTTACTACACTGTTCCCCTCTGCATCCCAGTACAAATTTCGCAACACTAGTCTGTTTGCATGGTTCTGAAACAATTCTTGTTCATAATCTTTATCAGGTCCTGGTCTATTACAGTAATATAGAGTACAATGCAACAAATGCTGTTTGTCAATGTCGAGGGAGGGGGATTTACTGATGGCTACGTTCATCAGTTCTTCAGTTACTGCCCCTGGACCAGTCGTAACTAAGTCCTGGCTGTACCAATAATATGTTTCACCCTCCGGTCATGCTACAAAAGTATCTATTTGTCGCTGTGCTTCCATACCCTGCATGGTTGGAACTATGGCTATGCCAAATATCTGCATTAGGTCTTTACCCAAAAGATTTACTGGGCATTTTGCAGAAACCACAATTTTACTTCTCTGGTTCATTCCTGAAATGGGGTCTGTTATTGCTATGTCATGGGAGAGTGGCTCCCGATACAGCTGTCCATTAGCTGCTTTCACTAGTATATAATCTGGTGATTCTGAATCTTCCGGTAACTTGGAAGGGTGTATCAGGGTTCGTGAAGCCCCTGAGTCACACAAAAATTTAACTTCCCTCCCCTCTACCAGAAGCGTCACTTCCAGTTTTGCGTCTGCTAAGTAAAGCTCTAAGCTCAATAGAGCTAAATCCAAAATTTCATCTTCTTCGGTGTCTACAAATTCATGTACATCCTCTACCCCTTCTATCACATTCTCTACTCCTGCCATCATATTTGCACTTGTCTTTTCCTGCTTATTTTCATTCAATGATTCCTGACTATCATATAGTCATTCCTCATCGTCCTTATTTTCTGTGGTCACCTTCTTATTTAGCCTGCAATCCCTTGCTAAATGTCCCTTTTTCCCACCCTTGAAACATTCACCTTTTTTCTTTCTTTCTTCAAAATCTTCTGATCGCTTGTCAGATTGTTTATTTCCCTGGGTATTTTTCTTACCCTTTCTCCCAGTTTGCACTAAAAATACTTCTGACCCATCTTCTGCCGAAAATACTTGAGTTTTCTTTTTACTATTAAAATGTCTCTCTGCATGTCTAGCATATTCAAGTAACAGCTGTAGTCTACCCGTTCGATGATCCACCATGTGCTTTGTAATAAAGCTGCTAATGGGAGTTATACTACCCTTCAAGAATGCATTCTTTAACTGTTGTTCATATGAGGAATCTTGTGTCTGGTTTTCTGGTATCTGCATTCCGCAGTGATTATTAAAACACTCTAACAGTCTAGCATAATATCTATCAACTGTTTCACTTTCCTGTTGAATGAATTGATTAATGCAAGTCCAATCAGCCCTAGGCTTCCACTTTTCAGAGATTCGGTCTGTCAGACCTTTTACTCTGCCATCCAGTTCTGCATTAGTATGTGGGAGTGGTCTAAGTTGCACATCACGAGGATTCCAGTCGCCACTGATCATGTGCCAATCTGGACCCACAATTTGTCTAACTACTTTTTCTACTTCTTCTCCATTCAAATGGTAACTTAATCTCATACCCTGTAAGTCCTCTAAAAATTTTCTAAAATTCACTTTTGGGTGGGGAATTCCCTCCATGGCTTTCCGGATATCTTCCGGTGTCCACGGTCTATAAACTAAAAGAGTCTGATCCTACCCTGCCTGTCCTGCCTGAGAATTTGGTACTTCTATGAGCGGACATATCTCTTCTTCACTCATAGCCTGTGATTTTCTATTTATTTCGTTTAACTCAATCTCCCTCCTCAAGTCGCGTGTTCGAGACCTTGTCTCGATAGGATCCCTGACACATGGTTGTTATTTTGCAGGAACAGCTGGGTATAGCGGAGGTGGATCAGCTTGTCCACTCGCTTCATATTCTGGTAACGGAAGTGGAGGGGGTGAAGGAGGGGCCATAGCTATTACCAAGTTATTGTCTTCTTTGTCTAAGAACATTGTCTTTGAATTCTTTATTCTCTGTTCCCCGTGATTTGCTTCCTCAAGCCACCTATGTGCCTGAGGGACTCCTAATTGTCTTTGCTTTTTTAGTTGACCTTTCGCATCTATTTTTAATTGTTTAACAAGTTTCATAAGTGCAAGTTTATCTAAATTACCATCGAATTTATGCTTATCAACCCATTTTGTGTAATACTTAACATTATCGGCATGCTGTAATTGCATATACTTCGCGTCTTCAGTTAGGGGCGGGTCTCGGGAATTTTTTGTGCACTGATTTCCCATTGCTGTCTTAGCTAAGCTGTAAATTGTTACGTAACCCTTTCTATCACGTGGTACCACAAACCTATACCTTTTCACAGTTTATCTAGAATAACTGCCTACCTATTCTGTTTCCCTGATCTATGACAAAAACAGTAACCCCTTTTTCTGTCCCTGATCTGCACATGCAAATCTACCTGACAAAAAACAGTTCTGTAATTAGTCCCTGATCTTAAAACAGAAATAAGGTAATTCCTCCTTACCTGACCCTCCGTGAGTTGATCCACTGGATCGTTGACTCGTCCTCCAATCCTAGATCAGAAACAGTGGCTGGCCTCTTTCGAATGACAATTCAGTCATAGGTCTTTCAAAACAGAAGAGCCAATTTGGCCTCTTCTCCGTACGGATGCATGCCACCGAGCCCAATTCTGACCTAGGCCTAGAGCGAGAGGTACTTTCTGGCTCGAAGAACCAAACTGTCAAAGGAAAAATATACTTTAAAAATGATCAAAACACAGTAGGTTTAGGTTAAGGCACTTTAATCTTGCAGCAAGGAGACAAAAACGTGCTAATACAGAGTTTGTCTAACCAGAAACAGGAAATACTTTCATTTTTATACATTCTTAAACTGGTTATGTCCTACCATGCTGACGTAACAGATTACCACCTTTTTCATCATCATCATCTGCTGACCATCTTTCCCATGAATTTCTGCTGATTTATCAATTTTTATGTGAAACGTCCTGAGGAAAACAACATGGCCTTGATTACTCCCAATTAGATACATGTTATGTTACCATTCAAGATACTATGGCTAATTCAAGCACAATGCTAGCAGTTCATTTCTCTAATAATCCTTTGTCTACTTTATCTCTAAGTTACTACAGCTGCACAGGTTCCCATCTTCCAAACAGAGCTGTTTGTCTAAAATCATTACATTTATAAAATAAGGCATTGTTCATTCATTCGCTTCTGACCTAGCAGATAAACACCTGCTTCTCAAGTACATTTCCAAAAGGCATAAACATGAATATTGCTGTGCTAGCAATTACTAGGTCAGAGGGCAACTTGCAAGTTTCAGAAAGCATACTGCAGTTTTCAAAAAGCATCTTTTTCAGTCTCATATGAAACTCAATTTGTATAAAATACAGTGTATGAAAAATAGAATTAAAAGCGTATTAAAATACTTGGTTATTAATTGGCATTAAGCATACACACATTAATACATATTTTTCTAACAGTCCACATGATGGCACAAAGGAAAAATGTAAAGTAACTTGGGGAGGGTCCAAATTATTGACACTGCCTTGTAACATCTGCTATTGAAGCCACTACACCAGTGACTAGCTTGCTAGCAGCAGCTGCCAAAGTCTTCCTTAATCTAGTACATTATACACTCCCTGGTACCATCTTGCTAACTTTTACAATTTTACTTTCAATGTTCCTGTTGACAATACCTTGAATGGTTGCCGACTAGGATGTTTGATCACATGTGCATGATTATATGCCCTTCAACCTCCCATGAGTCGATTAGAAGTTAAGGGGTCCATTCAGTTTATTTTTCACAGTTCATTCCTTTATAACATAAAAGTTAATATATAAATTTCACTAGTTAACTAACAATGTGGTTAATAGATTACATTTTTAGTTTAGCAACATCAATTTCTTAGATGTAGTTTTTGGTTGCATAATTATTTTCTGAAGTTATTTTTCAACCAAATTGATCAGGCTTTAAAAAGGCAATACTAGATCTGAAATGCTACGACTACAAAGTCATGCTTGATTATATATTGCCATATCTGATCATTACATTACCTAGTATCTTGTCAATGGAATTTGTTAATTAAATCTCTATCACCAGTGGAACAAATCTTTAGCTACATATATCACACAGGAATAGTACATTTCTTAAAAAAACATAAAACTTAAAATATGCACCCTTGTTTCATCAAAAAATGCTCTGCTCCAAAGATTTAATAAGGTTAGACTCACCTGCCGCGGTGGTGCAGCGGTAGCATTTTTGCCTCACAGCAAGAGGTTCTCCCATTCGATTCTCGGCTGGAGTGCGGGGAGTGTCTTCTGTGTGGAGTCTGCATGTCCTCCCCGTGGTTGGGTGGCATTCAAAAGACATGCGTAAATGGGCGTGCCTTCGTTGAAGGTTGGGCGTTGAGCTGGCACCTCGGCATTCGTGAAAATCTACTGCCAATCATTAGCAGACCGGAGTTCCGCTGTGGCGACCCCTAACCAGGAAAAGACGAAAGACAAACAAGACTCACCTTATAAAAACTTTAATTTGAAAATAAACTGTCTGAATAACCACTTTCTATATTTCCATTATGACCACAGAACTGAAATAATTAATCATTCAGATCCCTTTGAATAAAAATAGCATGAAATCCAAAATATCATACCTGCAAACCATTTTCCTATTCTGTAGAAACTATGAAGTAAATAGTGTTTAGAAATGTATAAACAGAGAAAATGATTGTGACTAACATATAACTAATTTATTTTGCATGTACACAAAAATACTTCAATAACACAGCTATTCTTTAAAATCTTTAGTAATATCAAAACCTTCACCGATGAAATATGTATTTTAGTGATGAATTTTTATTGTTTAATAGACTGATTTAGTAATAAGTGTAGCAAATCCATTATTAAACTATATCCAAACTAACTTAAAAAACACAAAAAAACTTGTATATTTTCTTACAGAAGTACAAGGAGTCAGTATGCTAAAACCACCTGCGACCATTGTCTGTACAATCACTCACCAAGGAATCTGTGCCACACTGCCAATCCACAAAATAAAAAAAAATATATATATCCTAATATAACTGACCGGTTTAGAGGTAGAGGAAGATAAGGTGGTATAATGGAAACATGAGTACAGTTATATAAACTTGTTCAAAAGGCTTGTCTAAGCTGAAAGTCATTTGCATTAGAAAGCTGCTTAAGTTTAAGTTCTAAGATAAAAAAATCTAAAGATCAAGCCTATGATCCAGTGAAAATACAACCAAAGACAGGAAAACTGGAACTAGGCTGCAACAAAGGCACACAAAATCAAGAATTAGTGTCACAACACTTTAATCCACACTTTCGTCCGAGGACTTCTTCAGAATACAATTCAATTAAACATGCGAGTTTAAATATAAACTCCAACCAATAAAACAGTAATCAATTTACTCCATTTAAAGACCAATACACACTTAAAATGTTAGAATATATATAAATACAAATTACAGAAACACAATTTATCTATGTAAATACACCCTACAATTAAAAAAAAACACAATGTTGACAACATCATTAAGTCCAGGTTCTTTGTCAGAACATAATCTAATTTCTATAAGGCTTCTTTCTGTTCTAAATCAGTTTTGAAGTCTCCACCCCTTAAATCAGGAACTCCTTAATCTAAAACAGAAAATAAAAACTTATTATAATTCAGACACTTTAGTGCATGTTTAAAAAAAATTCTTTGAGTCCTTCTTTTTACTACTGTAATAATGTTCCGTAATTCTGACAAATAAACCTCATGTTGTCACGTCTATATAAAAGGCAGAACAACCTATGCATACCCCTATATAAATCAACCCTTGGTTCTTACAATTAATGTTGTCAACATTAAGTATTTTTTAAAAAATCATAGGGTGTATTTACGTAGATAAATTGTGTTTCTGTAATTTGTATTTATATATTCTAACATTTTAAGTGCGCATTGGTCTTTAAATGGAGTAAATTGATGACTGTTTTTTATTGGTTGGAGCTTATATTTAAACTCACATGTTTAATTGAATTGTATTCTGAAGAAGTCTTCAGACAAAAGCATGGATTAAAGTGTTGTTATGCTAATTCTTCATTTTGTGTGCTTTTGTTCCAGCCTAATTCCAAATTTCCTGGTTTTGGTTGTATTTTCACTGGATCACGGGCTTGATCTTTGGATTTATTTGGTTGTTGGTTTGCTCTAATATGGCTGGGAGCAAAGGAGATTCACTGCTTGATTTGAGTGTGCACCCCACACCCGGGAGCAGTGAGAAAGGGGTATTAGCACAATTGGTAAAAAACATGAATGGTATTCAAAAGACACTACATTTTTTGTTATTGGAGAGAACCACAGAACTTCATGGATGTTCCAGCTCCGATGATGATGTAGAAACTGTGGTTGAATACAACACTCACCTAGTTGAACAAGGTAACCATTCTGAAATTGGTTTTAAGTCTGTTCCAACTTATGTTGATGTGGTGTCCATTCTGAACAATGGAGCAGACCCTTTTTCTGCTTCAGACATACCAATCAACACTGTGGAAATTTTGGCTTATAAAGGACAGTGTGACATTCTGAGTAGATTGCTTAAAAATACAAAAGTTTAGACTTGGAAAATAAGTATTTTTCACACTGCATTGAACTGGGTATGGTGCCAAAAGGACTGAGATTTTTCAAATGTCCTAACAGCGGTGAAACAGATACATTTTTTGTTACCCTTAAAGAAATTTTCAATACACTGGGTATAAACTTTCTAAAGTTGCTGGAGGAGAACAACCTTAAAATCATGGCTAATTTAAAAGAACAAATCACCAAGGTTGATCAGATGTTGTAGGCAGATTTTCACAGCAAAATAGGTGAACAAAATTAATATCATTCAGTGCTCACTGATGTGTGAAAACATGAGGAGTTTATCATAAAACATAAAACCAACAAACTTAGTAGGGATGTTATAGCTTATGAGAATGACACAACTTATGTGTATTTCTGTGGTGGTCCTAAGAATAAGAAGAAGACCAACTACAACAAGAAGTACCAACAATTTAATATTGGATACTCTTGCTTCAAGAGGGTTCTGAGAGAACAATTTAAAGAAACTAAGAGTGTTACCAACACAAATATGGGAAGTAACATTGTAATTCCATCTGTAGCCGAAATTATTCAAAGGGAAGCCGTCAGTACTTTTTGTTCTATTGACTCAAATAAACCTTCCACTTCCTGTGATCCGGGGGCTAGAGCAAAGTTTTTTAAATATCAGAGAAAGAAGGGAGAGCCCAGAGAACTAGAATACCAAAAAAGGAGAGAATATCATCCAATTCATCAATGGACAATTAGCTAAAAGTAAGACTTTGAATAACAACATTTTGAACTTGTCCAGCTTTAATTTAGGTAGTCACCATTTAAAAGTGTTAAAGTTGGGTTTAAACTTTGTTCCTTCTAGAAAGGCAGATGTAACCAATACATTGTTGGATTTAAAGAACTACACAAGGTTGTTGAATTTAAATTATATATTAAAAGATGTGAGCCTGGATGATACGAAGTTTATCAAACCTTCTAGTTACAACCCCCCCATTAGTTCACGCTCTATGAGTATTTGAAACTACTTGTGAAAAGCAGATCAGGGGGTTATTATGTAAAAAAAGTAAAAGGAAACACTATTATAACATGACTAATGAAAGATCAGCTTTAAATGAATTAAAAGAAAACAAAAGTCTTAGAATTATGAAAAGTGATAAAGGGGGTACTTTAATATTAATGGACCAGGACAGGTATATATGTAATATTGAAACCATGTTGATGAATGTTCATGAATATGAATTAGTTGACTTTAATCATGTGATTACATGTTATAGAAGGATATATTCTTTTCTATTTTAGAATTTGATGAATGGTAATTTGGACAAGACAACTTATGATTTCTGTAATGTTGAGAAACCTAGGCTGGGGACCCTGTTTGGAATACCTAAGGTACACAAATGTATTTCAAATCCTCCCTTTAGACATATTGTCTCTGGCCGTAACTACATTACAGAAGGAATTTCCCTGGTAGTGGATTTTATGTTAAACCCTTTGGACAAAAAATGCATTATTATTTAAAAGATTCTTGGGACTCTTTAGACAAAATCAGAATTTTTGCAGAAGGTTTTGTTTTAGATTTTCAAATGTACACAGTGTTCACTATTGATGTTACGGCCTAATTTATTTGCATTCCCCACGGACAGGAATTGAATATGTGCGTGAATTTTTTACCAAGTTTTCTAGTTTTACTAATTCTAAATGCAACTTTTGTTGTCATCTGATAGATGTGTTGTTAAAAAATAATTTTTTCATGTTTAATAGAAAAGTGTATAGACAAATAAGGGGGGTTGCTATGGGGTCCCCAGCAGCCCCTTCGTTTGCCATCATAGTGATGGGTTGGTGGGAACATTCTGTGTTAGAACCTTTAATGAAACAACATCACGTGTATTTTAAGAGATTTGTTTATGAATTTTTTTATAATTGTAGGCAATCATAACAATGTTGAAGAGTTTGTTTATAGTTTAAATGCTAAATCTGATTTTTTAAAATTCACTTTGGGGGATGTTGGGTCTAAAGTTAACTTTCTTGATGTTACATTAGAATGGAATTTTTTCTTTAATAAATTTACAAGCAGAATGCATCGTAAAGAAAATTTTACAAATAGCTACCTGCATTACAATACTTTACACCCTCACTTTATAAGGGATAATATACCTATAGGACAATTAATTAGAGCGAGTTGTCTGACTAGTGAGTATTGCCATCTAGTGGAAGAGTTTGAGTTTATTATATCTCTGTTTATCGACTGAGGTTATGATGAAAAATTCATAAGGGAGTTAAGTGTTCTGTTAGACAAGAGAGAAACACACTATCCTTCCATTTTGAATGCATCATTTATTAACACTAAAATGTGCAATAAAAGTTTTTCAAAGTAGACACAAGTGTATTTTGTAACTCGGATATGACCTTGGATAGTGGAACCATTAGAGGTGTAATTAAGGATTACTGGAAAATTATAGAGGGGAATCATGACCTCCATAAGGTAGTAGGTCCCTTTCCACAATTTGTGTATAAGAACAGACACAACTTGAAATCTTTATTAGAAAGAGACATATTTAAATATGAGAGTGAAATATTTAAGACCAACAAGCCTAATGGAATGCATAAATGTGGAAGTTGTAACGCATGTATATTTATTTTAGAGGGACCCTTTAGAAACTTGAGTCATTTACCATTTACGTTAAAAGTACCTGGATTTTTTTAATTGTAAGAGCCAAGGGTTGGTTTATATAGGGGTATGCATGGGTTGTTCTGCCTTTTATATAGGCATGATAACACAAGGTTTATTTGTCAGAATTAGGGAACATTATTACAGTATTAAAAAGAAGGAGTCAAAGAATGCTTTTTTTAAACATACATTAAAGTGTCCAAATTATAATAAGTTTTTATTTTCCGTTTTAGATCAAGGAGCTCCTGATTTAAGGGGTGGAGACTTCAAAACTGATTTAGAACAGAACGAAGCCTTATGGCAAATTAGATTGTTTTGCCAAAGAACCTGGACTTAATGATGTTGTCAAGATTGTTTTTTTAAAAAAAATGTAGGGTGTATTTACGTAGACAAATTGTGCTTCTGTAATTTGTATTTATATATTCTAACATTTTAATTGTGTATTGGTCTTTAAATGGAGTAAATTGATTACTGTTTTTTATTGGTTGGAGTTTATATTTAAACTCACATGTTTCATTGAATTGTATATTGAAGAAGTCCTTGGACGAAAGCGTGGATTAAAGTGTTGTTACGCTAATTCTTGATTTTGTGTACCTTTGTTCCAGCTTAGTTCTAGTTTTCCTTCTTTAAGTTCTAAGATTTTCGTATTTTAATTATTGCTGAGTCTGAAAAATGTGAATTGAAGAAGAATATCATATGTAAAAAATGAATTATTTAACAATAGGGATATCATCCACCAATCCATCGAGATTTGAGAATTTAAATATAACCACTTTGGTTTACTTATTTGAAACTTTATTATGCTCACAGTTTCTTCAGATATTTTACTTCTTAAATGTATTTCATGCATATAATTATTAAATAGAATTAAATTGATGCATAAAAATACAAGCTGTTTAGTAGATTTCTTAGTAATACAAGCAGTGGATTAACTGATACTTTGAAATGGAATAGTGCACAACGGCCATCACAGATTAATGCCATGATATATATTGAATACATAAAGATCTGGAGTATAATAAATGAGGTATACCAAGTTCTCTAATGCTACAGTACCAGATGTTTCATTTATTGCACCTAATACCTTTTACATTTAATTTAGCCATTTTTATTTATTTATTGTTTACATTCTATTCCTGTTCATTTCAGTGGTTGCAGTTTTGGACCTTTTTGGCGTAAGTATACAACTGCAGTAGTATTTTTGGTTTTCCAAGTTGGAGAGTGTAGTGATATCAGGTTACTGAGGTGAGGTTTCACTTTTAGAGTGTTTCGATCTATTCTGTAACAGACTGAAAGTAAAACTTAACCAATGAATATAGGTCAGCATTTTTCAAAAGCTACTTTTCTGAAAATGTTATTTATTCACTTAATAGTATTTGTGCTGCTGTTGTTGCAGTACTGTGTGTTTCAGCATCTTGTAATTATAGTACATTTAATTTATTAATTTAAATGTGTTAACTGTGGTAGATACTGATCCCAATAGAACATTTACAAGCTCAGACCAGGATATAGTTAAATACAAAACAGACAATTAACAATAAAAAATGCACTTACAGATGCTATATAGAGTAGTCAGAGAAATCCGAAAATGATAGAGCACACAGTGCAATCAGAGACTTGCAAGCAATTTGTAACACCAAATTAATATTGAAAAGTCAGCAACTGTACATGCTGTACTACTGTTGGTATACAAATATATAAAGCTAGAAGAAAGAGAGAAAAGATGTAAGAATGAAGGGGGAAGAAAGGAGAGAAAGAAGAGTGAGAACGTTAGTGAAGGAGGGGAAGAAGAAAACAGTGAAGGAATGAAAAATGGATGAAGGGAAATAAGGTAGACAATGAATAAGGTAGAGTAAATATGATGAATCTGAAGGAAAGAAAGAAGTGGGGACAGTGGATAAGGATTCAAGAAGAATACGTGTGAAGGTTATAGGTAAGTACTAGGTTAAATGACCCTGTGGACCATTTTAAGCCTAGCCAATTTCCTTTTGAGAGAATCAAACCCTGCACCTTTATCTGTAAGGTAAACATGTTAACCATTATGGTCACAGTGATGATTCTGAAGCAATTACAAGTTGCCTCTTTACACACACACACACACACACACACACACACACACACACACACACACACACACACACACATACACACATTTATATTTAAGATTAGATCTAAATGTGTTAAGGAAAGTAGTAGTTTTACAGTCTGCTGAGAGAGTTTCCAGTTGTACGGTCCTAGAACTGAGAAACTGTGGTCTGTTGAATGGAGTCTAGTTATAGGCAATAAGAGAGAGGAGGAAGAAGAGGAAGTGGGGAGATACCCGAGACTGTAGCTAGAGGGATGTTTGATACAGCACCTGGAAAAAACTGCAATCAGCTGTAAAACTTCCTCTTTCTATCCCCCTGTAGAATAAGCAACCAGGATCCAAAGCCACAGGCATGCACCTCCATGCTATCTCCACAGCTGGCCTGGTGGACATGGACATCCTGAGGCAATTCTGCCTCATGTAGACTGACAATCACCTAATCCTTAAACATATGAATAAAGTATGTGAGAGATGTAGTTATACAATGCCATTGGAGGCAAGGCTCTCACCTTCAAGTACCTACACTGTCAAGCAGGCTGCTAGTAGCACACACGCACAACATCCACCTCACATAATACATACTATTCACATAGACCTACATATACTAAGGGTCTGAAATGTAATCCACCTAAACCACAAAGTCCTCCCAGATACTACACACACAAAAAAGTCCTCAGCAACCCCAAGAGTACTCCACAAAAACACCTAACAAGACACATAACTGCCACAACTCATGGTGTTTCAATCTCTAAGCCCATAAGTCATACCACTACACAACTCAGTATTCTGGTCATAGGAAACTCCAGACACACACATATACATCCTACTTGCTAGGCTAAGAAAGGAGTGAGTCACAGTCAGCTGCCTATCAGAGGGTAGGATCCATCATATCATTCACAAGCTCAGGTCACTTAACTCCAAGTACAAGTATGACTCTGTCTTAATCCATGTAGGTGTGAATGATCTGAGATGTTTCTTCATGGACAGTATAAAGAAAGGCATTATGCAGCTCTTGAAATACATGTCCCAAGCTGATGTGATCTTAGCATTAAGCAGCATTCTACCTTCACCAAGGATCATGCCAGAATATGAAGAGAAGATGATCGATTTTAATAATTGGCATAGCTACTGGTGTCATTCCAAGGGGGTGCAATTTGTCAGTATGGCAGGACATGGTCAACAGATCATGTTGCTTTGCCAAGGATAGTCTGCATCTGTCACTGCTAGGCATTCAAATATAAGCTAAAAATATTATCCTTCCCCACGGTGCTTTTTTTTTAGGTGATGCCAAGCTGACAAACATTCTGACACAGAAAAGCCAATCAAAGAGAATCTAAATGCCAGGAGTCTTAATAGGAAAGTCCACTCCCTCCAAGCTCGTCTCACCCTAGAGAATGCAGACATGTATGCAGTTACTGATACATGGTTTAAAGCTATAGAGAGCACTCCGGCAGTGCAGGGCTACAATGTCTTCCACACGTTTAGACCAGCTATTGCACAGGCAGGTACTAATGTGGAGGTGCCTCAACATTCATCAAAAACAAGCTCACTTAAAAGCTTGTAAAACAAAATAATGCACTTAAGCTACTCCATGTCTACATTACTACAACCAAAGTCCCATACCATACCATACCATACCATACCAAATGAAACCATACCATACCATACTTTACCACACCATACTTTACCATACATACCATACCATACCATGCCATACCATAATACCATACCAAACCAAACCAAACAGTATCATACCATACCGTACCATACCGTACCATACCATACCATACCATTCCCTGCCATACCATACCATACCAAACTAAACCAAACCATACCATACTGTATCATACCATACCATACCATACCATATCATACCATACCATACCACACCATACCACACCATACCCTTGCAAACTACATGTTCCAGTCTATGACTCAGGAAACCCATACTGATACTTAGACATATTAGAGGCACTCACCATTCAACCCAATACCATAGTCATGGTTGACTTTAACTAACCCACTATATACTGGGATTCGTACATGACCCCTAATGTCCAGGCCCAAAGATTCCCTGACTTTGTTAACATGAACTCCCTGAATCAGATGGTCCACACACCCACTAGGAGTGTAAACATATTAGACCTGTCCGCACAAACATGGGAGAATGTTGCACCCCCCCCCCCCCCCACTAGTGTAATGTCCTTTTTGGTAAGGTCAGACCATAATTCCATCTCCTTCAAAATAAAAATAAAACTCACAATCCCAGCTAACCATGTAGAAGTTATGAACTATTCTAAAGCAAGCGTCTTATTATTCAGTGATAACCTGGCAAACTTTTAAGCCCCAGCAAATTCTGAGAACACAGTTGCCTATGCAGGATTGTTCACAGAAACATTATACAATCATGTTAATAGAAGCATTGAGGCAGCTGTGCCCATTAGGAATAAGCTCAGACAAATTCATAAAGCAAGCCACACCTGGTGGGATCCTAACATAAACAGGTCATACAAGAAAAGGAATAAAATCATGGCAAATGTCAGAAAATGCAATGCCCATCAGCATAAAATCTCATTCACTAATCTAAACTATCAAGTCTACCAAAGCCAAATTTGAGGTAAGAATAGCCTCCCAGACCAAGGACAACCATAGTGCTTTCTTCAGCTATGTCTGAAACCTTAAAAGGCTGTCTACAACAATATGCACAACTAATAGTAAAGGAAGTCATCTACACTGAGCCAAGAAACCTTAGGCCATTTGGAAAAAGAAGTGGCTGAGGAAGTGCAAAAATATAAAGAACATAACCTAGAGATTTTTGAAAGGTATGAACCTATAAAAATGAAACATGGACATGGGAAAGAAAGAGAGATCTGATATGGTGTAATAATTATGCAAAGGAGAAAGGTTAACTAATCAGTAAAAAAGCAGTTCCAAAGATATTTGAAGAGAAATACAGGCAAAGGAACCCAGATATTATGGAAAATTTCACAATTCAAAAAATAAGATAATAAAGGGGGAACATAGGACAGGAGATTAGTAAAGTAGAAGTTAAACAAATAGAAGCTGAAATTATGGAATACCTGTGAAGTGAAGGATTTAGTGTAGAACGTCCAACACAGGTTATGTCACAGCATGATAAAACAATAAATGCCCAAAGTAAGGAGAAACAGCTGGAGTAGGAGATATCTGATGAGGAAATATGGACATGGGGAAAAAAGAGATTTAATATGGTGCAATATTTATGTAAAGAAGAAAGCAAAACTAATGAATACATAAAAGCAGCACCAAATGTATTTGAAGAGAAATACAGAGAAAGGTATCTGGGTATAGAAATGTTTATAATACAAAAAATAAGAAAACAAAGGGGGAAGTAGAAAAGATGATTAGTATTACGGAAGTTAATGAAATAAAAATTGAAGTTATAGAGTACCTGCGAAGTGAAAAGTTTTCTTGCAGAAAATCCAAATCTGGTAATGTCACATCATGATGGAACAGTCAGTCCACAAATTATGGAGAAACAGATGAAATGGGAAGTATCTGATCAGTTGCCACATGAAGATACTCTGGAGCGTTCAAAAGTTCAGTTGGAGCTGCACAGCAAGGGAAAGAATAGGAAGTGGTGGCAACTCTGATGCAGTCAATGTTGTGGAGTGATAGGCCAGTGAGTTCCCATTTAAAAGAGCAACAGATGATGCAGGATGCAGCTGAACAGAATATGTCACAGGAAGATGTTCTGGAACATTCTGTAGAATGCCCACAGGAAACATATAATAAAGAATGTACTCTCAGTTTAGAAGAAAAAGATCGAAGGGAAGAGTTGCTTGATTTAATAGAGATGGATAGACATATTAAGATCGATGAAAGAAATAGATTACAGACAATCAATAAGACCCAAAATGTTAGAAATCTGATAAAACAAATGAACACAGTAATCAAGACTATTCACAGAACTTCATGAGATATAACAGAAGTAAATAGGATATACTACTGTGCAGCAAAATTAATAACAGATAAAGTCTTACCACATAAACACAGGGCAGTAAGGGAAAGGAAGGGAAGAAATCAAATGCCATCATGGAAGTATTAAATAGAGAAAGTTATAATGCAATTTAGACAAGAAGTGTCACTGTTAGAAGAGTGTAGGATAACAGGATCATATGAGGTTACTAGGCTATTGGCCCTGAAGCCCTTATAAGCCTAGCCAAGAGTTTAGCCCATGTTTAGACAAGACACCACTCAATGCCCCTGTCCAGCAGGGATACAGGGATATATTTTCTGTTTCCCATCCAGTTATCCAGGTTGCACTTAAAAAGGGGTAAAGAGGTACTCTGCTTGACATGGAGAGGGAGTCTATTCCATAGATGGGGGAGTCTCTGGGACACAAATCTGTCCCACCAACAAGTCTTGTCAATGTCACAGACCAGGTTGAGACTACGAGTGTGAGTTACTCGAGTGGACTTGCGGATATCCAGCAATCCCATCAAGGTGGGGGTCTGTGATCGCCTTGTATGCCAGACAGAGGTCACCTCTGAGGAGTCTGTATGAAACTGAGTAGAGGGATAGGGCTTTTAGCCTATCTGTGTATGGTAGATGTTTGAGGCCCTGGATCCTCCTGGTGAGGAACCTCTGTGGTCTCTGCAGCTGCTGCATCTGCTTTGCAAGTCACATGCCGAAAGGGGCGTTGTACTCAATAACAGGGCTTATAAGGGAAGAATACAGGGATGTTATGACCTCCTTGTCCCTGGATGAGGTACCCTTACTTATGAGGTGGGCCAGGTAGAAGGTGTTCCGTAGAACAGAAGCAACATGGTGGTAAAAAGTCAGGTTGCTATCACCCTGGGTGCCCAAATCTCTCATGACTGTTTTCCGTTCTTAGGACATTTTTATTAATGTGATAATTTGTGGGGGCGTCACTCTCCCCAAAGGGGATGATGATGCATTTTTTTGGTATTCAGCTTGAGGCCATGTTTCTTGCACCAGTCATTTGTCTGAGTGAGACCCTCTTGGAGGATGTCTACATCACTAGGAGAACTGATGACAGCACCCACCTTGCAGTCATCTGCCAACTTGGCCAGCCATAGCCCACAGGTTTTGTCCTGCACCTCAGAAAAGTATATTCCAAATAACAGAGACCCCAAGACCGAACCCTGGGGTATGCCACTTGTTATGAGTCTACTGCTTGAAGTGGCTTCTCCTATTTTGACTAGATGGGTTCTATCAGTGAGCCAGTTTGCTACCCATCTGGTAACATATGGATTGATGCCTAGTTGAGAGAGTTTATCTATTATGCCCGAGTGGGAAATAGTGTCAAAGGCTTTGGCCAGGTCAAGGTAGGCAGTGTGCACAGTCTTCCCCTCATCCATGGCTTTGGTGACTGTCTCAAAGAAGTTAACCAGATTTAGCAGACATGACTTCCCATTGATGAAGCCATACTATGTGGGATCAAGTGTTTGGAGGTTGCCAATGTCCTTGTTAATGAGGTCCATTGTAATCCATTCCATGGCCTTGCAGATCAGGCTAGTTAGGCTGATGGGTCTGTAATTTCCCAGATCGGTGGATGCTCCACCTTTGTGTAAAGGGATGACAGTGGCTGTCCTCCACTCAGATGGGAAGAAGCCGGTACTTAGGCTTTGGTTGAACAGGGCACCTAATGGTGCTGCAAGTTCCTGCCTGAATTCACATATGATGCAGCCCGGTGTCTTATTGGGTCCCATGGAGGCTGTATTTTTTGCCTTTGAGAGAGCAGTGATGACCTGTTTCCTAGATATAAGGGGAAGGCGGCAGGTACTGGGGATGTGCTGATTTACTGATGGGGGGGGGGGGCAGAAGGGTTAAGTTTTTGCTGAATCTGCCAGCCAGCAAGTTTGCTATATTTATGGCATTTGTATATGTGGCATCCTTGAGCACCAGTTCTGAACAGATCTGGGTGCTTCCTTTGAAGTTGCTGACATATGTGAAGAAAGCCTTATGATTGTCTCTAGTACATGTGGCCAATTTGGACTCGGGGTTTGCTTTGGAGGATTTCACTAGTGCTCTTATTTGCTTGTTCAGGCTAAGGAGACATTGCTTCCAATTGGGCACCTGCTCCTTCTGGGTCTTGGACAGCAATTTTTACTTTTTATTATAGAGTTTATTTATTGCAGATGTCTACCAGACAGGTTTACTCTTCCTTGTAGAGGATGATTTAGTCCTGTTGGGTATTCCTGATTCCATGCATCTATATAAATGCTCATGTAGTGCTTTGGTGTAGTTTAGGTTATTGGTGCCAGTTCCTACAGAGGGGAAGGGGCTGTGAAGCTGTTTATACCATCCCTCAGGTGGCTGAAATAAGCTTTGGAGAAGTTTTTATGTCTGGTCCTACCTAGAAACAGGTTGGGGGAAATGGTGACTTCAAAAGTGGCCACTTTAAGGTCAGATCTTACCAGGGAGGATGATACTATAGGGATGCTGCAGTGGTTACTCATATTGGTTAATACCAAGTCCAAGATATTATCACCTCTTGTGGGGGTAATAATTAGCTGTTCCAAGACATTTGCATTGACAAAATCGAGGACTCTTTGGGTATTTGTGTTCTGGCATGAGTAGTTCTTCCAATCTATGTTTGGGAAGTTAAAGTCACCCAGGATCAGGGTAAAGGGTTAAATCTTGATAGATTCAAACAGGTCCAAATAGGCAGATTGGGCATTTTGAGTCAGATTTGGGGGCAGGTAGCTAGCTATGATTTGAATAGGGGTCTTGTCAGTGGTTAACTGCACCTGGAGTGTCTCCTGTGTGTCATACTGTTTGACCAGCCTGGAGGTGTGTATCAGCAAAAATACTTAGAAAGACAGATGTGACAAAAGCAATGAGCAGGTTTAGAACAGATCAGGATCTATTGTACATTATTGCAAATAATAAACTAAATATATCAGCACAGACATAAAAACTTAGAAGATATGCAGATAAATATATAGGAAAAGTACAAAGTAAGCAATTCATTGATGATCCAAAAAAGTTTTATTGACAGCCAGGAAACAAAGTAAAAGGAATAGAAGCACCACCAAGAAGAGAAGGTATAGACACATTTTGGAGAAATATTTCTGAAGACCCTGTGGAACATAACAAAAATGCTGAACGGATAGAAGAAGTAAAAGAAACAATAAGAAGTTTAAATGTACAGGATATGAAATGGGATGAAGTAACGGCCAGAGAAACCAAAACAAAATTAAGAAAAGTTCCTAACTGGAAAACCCCAGGCCCAGATAGAGTACCTAACTTCTGGCTGAAAGTATTAACACCTTTACGTGAAGATTTAGGCCTGAGTAAGAACTACTTATATACTCACCCCGAACAGACACCAACCTTGTTAACAAAGGGAAACACAATACTCCCTCTTAAGAGTGAACCTGCAAGCTATACTAAAAACTATAGACCAATAACTTGTCTTCCAGTGATGTATAACCTATATACTAGAATTGATGCTGACAGGGTTTATAGTCATTTTGAAGAAAACTCAGTCATGGTAATCGAAAAAAAGAGTGACAAAAGAAAGTCATATGGAACAAAGGATCATTTGTTGTTAAATAAAATCATAATAGAGAATTGTAAAAAGGAGAATAATCTACGTATGGCATGGATGGACTACAAAAAAAAAAGCATTTGACAGAATCCCATATTCATGGATAAAGGAGTGGTTACAGATATATAAGAGTGGGGTTACCCTTCAGTTTTAGTTGAGGAATTGACAAATGAGATTATGGTTGGGAAATAGCACTTGTACAAACTCCTCACTGAAAGGATGGTAAGAACAGGGGAGCTACTGTGTCTGACTTAGAAGAAGGAATCATGTACATTATGGGTGTGGTTTTTATCCTATACACTTCATAAAGCAGTAATTAAAGATGCAGTAACAAAATAACTGGCAGGTGTTGTTTGGAGACCATTTTGTAGAAAAAGTTGTAGGGGAGTCTCTGATCATATTAGATAAGCCCAAACTGGGAGATTGTCTTGAAATTAGAGTCAAGGGAACCTATTAATGTAACACATGCAAACAATGTAAAGCCATTTGAAACAGTCCATCCTATTTCTGTGTAAACAGTGGTATAGAATATGCTGCCCCAAAGTACTGTAACTGCAATAGAACTTTTGTGGTGTATGTTGCTGAGTGCCTGACCTGCCAACAAGTACTATGTAGGGAAAACTATTGGAGAACACACCTGAAGAATCAATGAGTGTTGTTATGCCATTACGATGAAGAATAACAAGATTGTGTTATATAGACACACCACTAAATGTATAATTTTTAGATGTGTTTATTTTTTTATATGTTAGATTTTGTTGAATCTAACATCATGGGTGGTGATGTTAAGAGACTGTTGGAAAATAGAGTATGAATGGCAGGTGAAACTGAATGCCCCAAATATGTCTGGTTTAAATGATCATATTAATTTTAAATGTGTGTGTGTGAATGAGAGGGAGGATAGAGGAATGGTGAGGATGCAGTGAGTAGAGGTGGCAAAGGTGGATGAGTTTAAATACTTGGGATCAACAGTTCAGAGTAATGGTGAGTGTGGAAGAGAGGTGAAGAAGAGAGTACAGGCAGGATGGAGTGGGTGGAGAAGAGTGTCAGGAGTGATTTGTGACAGACGAGTACCAGTAAGAGTGAAAGGGAAGGTCTACAAGAGGTTTGTGAGACCAGCTATGTTATATGGGTTGGAGACAGTGGCACTGACAAAAAGGCAGGAGTCAGAGCTGGACGTGGCAGAGTTGAAGATGTTAAGATTTGCACTGGGTGTGATGAGGGTGGAGAGGATTAGGAATAAGTGTATTAGAGGGTCAGCCCAGGTTGGAAGGTTTGGAGATAAAGCCAGAAAGGCAAGATTACGTTGGTTTGGACATGTGCTGAGGAGGGATGCAGAGTATATTGGGAAAAAGATGCTAAGGATGAAGCTACCAGGTAACAGGAAAAGAGGAAGGCCTAAGATAAGGTTTATGAATGTGGTTAGAGAGGACATACATGTGGTTGGTGTGACAGAGCAAGATGCAGAGGACAGGAAGAAATGGAAACAGATGATCCACTGTGGCGACCCCTAACAGGAACAGCCGAAAGAAGAAGAAGAAGAAGAAGACTGAGTAAACAAAACAATTGAAGTGTAAGCTTTTAGTTGCACTCGGCTTACACTGAGAAATCTTCTTTTAATTGTTTGATTTTTGATTACAGTATGTGGTATTACTTTTACTATTTAGTGAAGCATAAGTAATTAGTAACTCAAGTAACATAAAAGAAAGTACTTATTCTGTTTTTTTTCTTAATAAAATTATTGCTTGGTGTTCTAAGCTGTTGTTTTTATATTTGTTTTATTTATTTAATTATTTTTTTACTGTAGCCAGTTTGGCACGTTTGTTTGTTTTATTCTAGTGTTTGCAAGGAAGGGTTTTGGATACTATTTTCAATGTTCTTTCAGCAGCTGTCTGTTGTTGAAAACACTGAATCAAGTTTTTTTCTGTATGTTACTGCACTGCATGAATGCCTTATATGCACTGACTGCTTTCTATAATAAAACACAAAAACAAAACAAAAAAAGGCAACCAACAGCTTTTTGTCCTCCTGACAGGTAAGAGAGAGAAGGAGAGAGAAATCATAGAAAATGTAATTTGTTTACTTAATACCTATTACTCCTGCTGGCTTCATGCCCACTGAGTGGCGCACAGCTACAGTTATCCTACTCCACAAGGGGGTTTCCACCTTGGATCCCAGGGACTACTGCCCCATCAGTCTGACGACCCTGATCTGTAAGGCCATAGAACGTATTATCATGGAACTTATAAACAAAGACATTGGCAACTTTCAAACACTGGACCCCACGCAGTTTGGGTTCGTGAAGGGCCGATCTTGTCTCCTGAACCTGATTGACTTCTTCAAGTCAGTCTCCAGAGCTGTGGACTTGGGTAAGGTGGCTCACACAGCCTATCTGGACTTCACCAAGGCCTTCAACACCATCCCCCATTCTGGAATCATAGATAAACTTACTAAGCTGGGCATTAATCCTTACATCACTCAATGGGTTGCCAACTGGCTTACTGACAGAACCCACACTGTAAAAGTAGCTGACTCCAAATCCAGCTCCAGACAAGTGACAAGTGGAGTACCTCATGGTTCAGTCCTGGGACTGCTCTTGTTTGGCATCTACTTCTCTGAAGTACAGGCCAACACTAAGGGACTCTGGCTAACAAAGTTCGCAGATGACTGCAAACTGGGAGCCATTATTGAATCCCCAAATAATGTGAATATTCTACAAAAGGGCCTTACAGAAACAGATGCTTGGTGCCAGAGCCATGGGCTCAAGCTCAATGCCAGGAAATGTATAGTTATCCCCTTTGGAAAAAACATGTACCCATGAAATACCACATAGATGGCAGTACACTAAACACCAAAAGTGTGATAAGAGACTTAGGGACACAGGTGGACAGTGGTCTCACCTTTGATAACCACGTTGCCACAACAGTCAGGAAATCCTTCTATGTGGCACACCTCATCACTAAGGGCTTTTCATCCAGAAAAAAGGAGGTTATTATCCCACTGTACTCATCCCTCATTAGACCCATTATAGAATACAATGCCCCATTTGGTATGTACCTCTCACGTCATCTGCAACAACTGGAAATGCCACATAAATACCTCACTAAAAGAATCACAGGCCTAAAGCAGATGCCCTATGCAGACCATCTAAAAGAACTTCACCTATACTCTGTTGCATATTGTCTACTCAGAGGCAATCTCTGCTTAACATACAAGGCCATGTCAAACCCAGAGCTGTTGGACATGTTCCACTATAAGAAATCCCAATCCCTTAGAGACATACACTCCAGGGATCTAAACCTTGTCATCACAATGAACAAAACATGATGGAGGTATAGGTTCCTGACCCAGAGACTCCCCAGACTCTGAAACAGACTGTCCATACATGTCAAGCAGAGAACCTCTTTGGCCTTCTTCAAAAGGAACTTTGATGATTGGATGGGGGGTAGGAAATTCTCCCCTGGGATCACATCAGTCACCCTGCTAGACAGGGGTCCAGGGAAGTAAATACTGTGGGAAGAAATAGCCAGGGAATTGTTATGGCTAGGCTTGTATAGGCCCTAGGGCCGATAGCCTAGTACCAACCTATGAACCTATGAACCTATGAATATCTAGCAGTATGGCTTCGCCTCTAGTCTAAGCTAAGACTTATTAAAGAAAGCTGTGGGTGAAGATATTGCTTTGTGTTCTACACTTGACATCAGCAGTGGATCTAATGTAAAACTTCGTTTTTATTTAGCTTTATATCAACTTCTGGACAGGCATAATAATTTATGTATGAATGCCACTGGTGTAGGCGATTGGCATAGTACAAAACCCAAACCCCCAAAATTTATAGCTAATATGTTTTACTTACAGTAAGACTATTAAGATAGATAAACAACAATTTATGTAATTGTTGTAAGTTACAAGCATTGGTAAATTATTGTAAACCTCTTGATCAGTAAAATAGATCAATACTTAAAACAATTTTTATTAAAATGAATTAAAAACAGAAAATACCTGGATGTGAAGTTTTTGTACTATAACAGAAGAGAAGTATAAGGGAGTAACATTCTGTGGTCATGTGACAGACCAGCAAACAATGATTCTGCTTCTTGGGAAAAGCATGCACATAGCTTAATAGCAGAGTTAATTTACTCTGAATTACATTAATTAGTTAATTTAGTCTAATTTACAGACATTTACTCTGAAAACTATACAATGTTCTGCTTCAAAGAGAAACTTTAGATTAGTATATATAATCAAACTTACAGTTTGGAATTGCAGGTCTTGTACAAGGGATTTCCAGGTTACTATTCTACAAGTTATGTAGTATTCATAAAATTCTGTATGGTGCTCTTTTAAATTTACATCTTAACAGAAACCTTTCCTAAACATTCTGGCTGATAGTGATTTCAACAGCGCCTATTTCAGTGAACAGACACCAGTGAAGAGTAAAGACCTCCCTGTCATTGTCAGCTCTTAAAATATAAATTGATAACACTGTACATCTTACTTATTTAGTGGTAGATAGTTTATTTTGGTGACAGTCTGATATTAATGGCAGATAAAATCCTTAGAGTAAATAAACACCAGGGAAAGTTTTTTTATCACTCATATTCTATAATTATGTGAGGAATACAGCACTGGAAAAATCAGAAAGACTACATGGTGCTTTATAACCAAAACAGAGATGTCTGTAATCAGTAATACAAGAAATAAAAGTAACATCATACATGGCTACATCAGGACTCATTACTCTTGTTTATATTTAGGTCATTTTGTGTGTATCACACAGTGTGGGTTAACCATGATGAGATGGGAAAAAATACATTAGAGGTGTAGACGTGATTCCTAAATTAGAACTGGTGATTAGGACTGCATTCAGTCATATCACCTCTCTCTGTCTCTTTCTGTCTCTGAAACTAGGGGTAGAATTTATAGAGATCGGAAGACTTCTGCTGATATTTATTATATCAGTTAGTGGCAGCTGTTGATCCCTGATACAGCACCTTTACTGATTTTTTAAATAAATAGTTAGACAGTTCATAGGTTCATAGGCATGTACTAGGCTAATGGCCCTGGGGGCCCTTACAAGCCTAGCCATAAGATTACCCTGGCTTAGTGCCACCCAACCTTAGTTCCCAGTGCCTCTGTTGAGTAGAGCCACTGGTGTTATCCCCGGGGTGAATTTTCTGTTTCCCATCCACTCATCAAGATTTCTCTTGAAGAGGGCCAGTGAGGTGCTCTGCTTGACATGTATGGGAAGTATGTTCCATAGCATGGGCAGTCTCTGGGTTATGAACCTGTCCCTCCAGCATGTTCTGTTAATTGTGGTAATGAGGTTGAGGTCTCTGGAGTGTGTGGTGTGGAGGGATTGGGATTTCTTTAGATGTAGCATTTCTAACAGAGCTGGGTCAGACATGGCTCTGTAAGTCAAGCAGAGATCACCTCTAAGTAGGCGATATGAGACAGAGAATAGTTGGAGTTTTTTGAGTCTGTCCATATAGGACAAGTGTTTAAGGCCTAGGATCCCCTTTGTGAGGTACATTTGTGGCCTCTCCAGTTGCTGCAGGTGTCTAGTGAGGTACATGCCAAATGGAGCATTGTACTCAATGACTGGTCTAATGAGGGAAGAGTAGAGGGAGACAAGGAACTCTTTCTTCCTGGATGCAAACCACTTAGTAATGAGATGTGCCACATAGAAGGACTTTCTGACCACAATGGCAATGTGGTGATCAAAAGAGAGGTTGCTCTCAACCTCTGTTCCCAGATCTCTTATAATGTCTTCTGTGTTCAGTGGACTACCATCAGAGTGGTAATTCATGGGAAACAGGTTTTTCCCAAAGGGGATGATGACACATTTTTTGGCATTGAGCTTAAAGCCATGGTTCTGACACCAGTCGTTGGTCACAGTGAGGCCATTCTGTAGGATGTTAACACCACTTGGGGAGTTAATAATAGCTCTCAACTTGCAATCATCTGCGAACATTGTAAGCCAGAGTTCCTTAGTGTTGGCCTGGACTTCAAAGAAGTAGATACCAAACAGGAGAGTACCCAGGACCAAACCCTGTGGGACTCCACTCATGACTAATTAGCAGTCTGACTTAGAGTCAGCTGCTTTCACACTGTGGGTTCTATCTGTGAGCCAGTTTGCAACCCACCTAGTGATATAGGGGTTGATGCCAAGCTTAGTGAGTTTTTCTATGATTCCTGAGTGGGGAATGATATCAAAAGCCTTGGCCAGATCAAGGTAGGCTGTATGAGCCACCTTGCCTTCATCCACAGCTCTGGTGATTGACATAAAGAAGTCGACCAAGTTGAGCAGGCATGATCTACCCTTCACAAAACCAAACTGTGTGGGATCCAGAGTTTGGAGATTCCCCTATATCTTTGTTTATTAGGTCCATGATGATGCGTTCCATAGCTTTGCATATCAGACTCATCAGGCTAATGGGGCGATAGTTCCTAGGGTTTGTCGTCGCTCCTCCTTTGTGGAGTGGGATAACTGTAGCAGTGCACCATTTGGCAGGAACAAAGCCTGAGGTGAGGCTGGGATTGAACAGAGCACACAGGTGAGGTGCCAGGTCACTCTGCAGCTCATGTTGAACACAACCAGAGATGTTGTCAGGTCCCATAGAAGCTGTATTCTTGGCCTTGGCAGTGCTGTTTTAATCTGTGCAGCAGTAATACTGGGTGCCTGGCAATCTACTGGTATTGTGATTGGTCTTTGGGGGGTGGTAAAGTTGGCACTGAATCTGTCGGCCAGTATACTGGCAATATCTGTTGGCTCGGTATAGAAGGTACCATTGTGCAGTAACTCAGAGCAAATCTGGGTATTGCCGTGGAGATTCTTTACATAACTATAGAAGGCCTTATGCTTGCCTTTACTATCTGCTGCAATTCTGTTTTCATTTGGATTCAGGATTTGATGAGGGATCTCAATTTTTTGTTGAGGCAGATAAGGGAGTTTTTCCAGTCTTGGGACTTCACCTTATTCCACATCAGTTTCCTCCTTTGGTTGTAGAGTTTGTTTATGGCAGAGGACCACCAGATTGGCTTCCTTTTTTTGGAGGAGAGTGTCTTGGTTCTATTGGGTATGGCGAGATCCATGCATTTGTGTATGTGTTTGTACAGTGCATTGGTGTATGATTCTGCAGTCATGTGACTATGTTCCATTTGCATGGGTGCTGTGAAGTTAGCCACCTCTGTTTTTAGGATCCCAAAGTTAGATTCGGAGAAGTTTTTTTGGTGGTTACCTTTGCTGGGGGGTGGGAAGGATGTGGATTTCCAAGGTGATTAGTTTGTGGTTGGATCTAACCAGGGAGGAGCTGACTATTGGTGTAGAGCAATGGTTGCCCATGTTAGTAATGACCAGGTCAAGGATGTTGCTACCTCTAGTGGAGGTAAGAATGAGCTGGTCCAGGGCAATGGAATTAATGAACTCCAGGAAACGTTGGGCAAGTGTATAGGTACATGAGTAGTTTACCCTGTTTATGGAGGAGTAGTTGAAGTTGCCTAGTAAGAGAGTGTTAGGTTGGACCCTAATATTCTCCAGGGTGCTTAGGAATGTGGAGTGCGAGTCTTGGGACATGGTTGGGGACCTATAGCAGGCTATGACCTGAATCGCTGTCATGCCCGATGTTAGCTGCACCTGAAGTATCTCTGATGCGTTATGTTGGGCTGCCAGTCTGGAGGTGTGTGCATCCTTTATGAATATGGAAACACCACCACCTTTGGAGCTTTGGTCTAAGTTCTGGGGCTGAAAGGTGTGCAATGAGTTATAGCCTGGTAGTGCAGGGGTGCTTTCTGCTGCCTTGAACCAAGTCTCTATTACAGCACAAATGTCAATGTTCTCCATTTTAAGGAGTGCCTCGAGCTAGTGCATTTTGAGATTTAGACTTCTAGCATTGAGCAACATAACCCTCAGATTGGATTTGTTTGTAGTTGTTACGGTGGTAAGTTGGTCTTTGCAACACCACCTAAAAAAGGCACTATAGGGGTGGCAAAGGCCTTGGCCAGTATCCGGAAGCCCAGGGGTGACAGATGCAGGCCATCTCTGGCAAAGCATCGGGGTCTGTCAATCATGTCATCCCAGGCAGACAAATACTGCACCCCCCTTAGAATGACACCAGAAACTTAGCCAATTGTTGAAATCAATAATTTTCTGCTTGTACTGTGGTATCATTCTGGGTGATGGTAGGATGCTGCTCAGGGCTAGGGTCATACCAGCCTGGGCTACATAATCCGAGAGCTCCTCCATGTCTCTTTTCATGTAGTCCAGGGAGGTATGTCTCAGGTCATTCACACCACATGTACAATGACAGAGTCATATTTGTACCTGTTGATGAGTGACCTGAGTGCATGCATTATGTGTCAGATCATGGCACCTGACAGGCAGCTAACTGTTACTTTCTCCTTATTCAACCTAGTGAGTGGGACATCAGTGTGCCTCACTATCAAGTCACATATGACTAGTGTGTTGGGCATACTGTTTTGCCATTGGGGTTTGGTTGAGTGGCACACTGTTTAGGAGATTTATGTGTCTCATGATTAGTGTTGTGTTGTGGTGGTCAAGTGCGTTTCTGTCTTGGAGGGCTCTGCTGCTTGGGTAGATTTTTATTGAGAGCTTCCACGAAGGTGGGTGTGTGGTTTGTGTTTTTATGTGAAGGCAGTGCTGGTGTGTGTTCTGGAGGGCTATGCATTCCATGTGGTGTGGTGCAAGTGTTGACCTTCTCCTCTTGACCAGCTATTCCGGTCTTGACTGGAGAGTGCGTTGCGTGGCTTCCAATTTGGATATATATATGTGCATCTCTCACAAGTCTGAGTGTTGGAAGGTAAGAGGAGAGGGTCGTCAGTGTACATGAGGCAGTTGCAACATTACCTCAGGATGCCCAAGTTCACTAAGTTAATAGGAAAAAGCATAGGGAACTGACCTTTAGACATGCCTGGCAGGATTGGCATTGACAATAAGTACTAGATCTGTTTCCTTGTAGGATGTTTAGTGCTGGTAGCACTTGTGTGCTACAATAATTACTACAAGAAGTTTGGTAAAGTGCTAAACTAATAAACTAGTAAAAGTGCAGGAGAGGAGAGAACGAGTAGATTTAAGGGAAAATTGAAGAGCCGGCTCTGGCATCGCTCAGAGGCTTGCAAACAGTCCTGGATACAGCAAGTCTGTATCTGGACAAGACTAGTTACAAGAAAGGTGGGAAACAAGAGCAAACATGGGATTTTAAACCAGAAAGTTAAGAGAGATGGAAAAACTGCCCAAATGGCCAATAAAGTGCAATTTCTGGTCTAGGAACCACTCCTCTTGTGATAAATAGTCTACCTAGTGTTTACCACTCCCACTGATAAGCTAGAAGGCTTCTCTCCAACACAGAAATGCCGGGGGGGGGGGGCTCAGAAGCTTACAGTCTTGGACACAACAAATCTGTATCTGGACTAGACTAGACTAGTCACAGGAAAGGGTGGAAACAAGCGCAAACACAGGCTTTTAAGCCAAAATGTTGAAAGAATTGGAAGAAACTGCCCAAAAGGCCAGTAAACCACAAATCTGGACCATAAGCTACTCATCTTGTGGTAGCTAGGCTACCTAGTGCTTACCACTCCCACTGATAAGCTAGAAGGCTTCCCTCCAACACAGAAAGGCTTGGGGGGCTCAGAAGCTTATAAACAGTCCTGGATACAGCAAATCTGTATCTGGACTAGACTAGTTACAGGAAAGGGGGGATACAAGTGCAAATGCGGGCTTTTAAATCAGAAAGTTGAGAGAGATGGAAAAACTGCCCAAACAGCCAATAACTACAATTTCTGGGCCAGAAACCACTCCTTATGTGGTAGATAGGTTACCTAGTGCTTACCACTCCCACTGATAAGCTAGAAGGCTTCCCTCCAGCACAGAAAGGCTTGGGGCCTCAGGATCTTACAAACATTTAAAAAAGCATAAGCATAAAACACATGAAACAAATGTTAATATGACCCAAAATATATAAAAAAGTAATTAAAAGTTACCCCTCTAGGCTCTTCAGCTTAAGAAGTGGTGTAATAGAAAAGCATCATTAAGGCCAGGAGGATCCATGGCATTAAGCCTAAGAATCCAAGTTAATTCTCTCTTATATAAATGTTCATCTAATATAAAGCCTCTGGGGTCTTTAATAATATGATCTAATACCACAAAATGAAATTTATGATCAGGGGGATTTATAGAGATCACAAGACTTCTGCAGACATTTATTATATCAGTTAGGGGCAACTGTTGATCCCTGACACAGCACCTTTACTGATTTTTTTTAAATAAGTAGTTAGACAGATGTGCATATGCTCTTTCAGACATTCCTCCATGTCTACCTATTGTGAACAGCTGCGCCTACACCTAGCCTTGCTATTGCGAGATTTAGAATGTGCAATACCCCAGTGCTGAGTTCCCATCTTTACATGGACCTTTCTTACATGATTGGGATTAAGAAGTTGAACATCTCCAGTAATCTGGAAAGAGTATTTGCAAAGTCCAAGAAACTGGAGACAAGTGCAGATAGCTTAGATATTCCAATAGTCACTCTCAAGGGCTGGTCTGTGGGAAAAGAAATGTACAATGAATGGAAGTTGGAGGGTTGATAATTTATAAGATTCCTTTATGGAAAAACCACATGAATAACAAAAAAGGAACAAATAGTTTTATTCCTCCTTCAACCCTCTGAGAATCCCTTAAATGCCATCGTCCTACTGTCATTTTTCTAACATGCATTATAATCTCTGGGATTAGCATTAAAATGTCTCCTGTATTGCAGCATATACATTTTCTGACCAGAAAGGCTCATCCAGACTCTGCTACACTTTGCTGTGAAGGAAAGGTTAGTTTGCTGTTATTTTTTGTATTACTGTATTGCCTTTCTATATTTTGAATACTGTAGTTTGTTTTCTTTACCTTGTGTTTTGCTTGCATTCTGTTTTAACAGCATATTAAAACTTCAAAAGAGACCACAGTTCTCTCTGTTCTGAGTCAGGCAGAAATAAGAACTGATTAATTAAGGACTAATTCATAAGACAGAAGAGGTCACTTAAGGTTAATCACTTTTTAACAGAGGGGGTGGAGCTAGGAACTAAAATTTCTATTTAAGGAGTAAACTAAAACATTTCAGAGCTTTACCAGAAAGGCTCATCCAGACTCTGCTACACTTTGCTGTGAAGGAAAGGTTAGTTTGCTGTTATTTTTTGTATTACTGTATTGCCTTTCTATATTTTGAATACTGTAGTTTGTTTTCTTTACCTTGTGTTTTGCTTGCATTCTGTTTTAACAGCATATTAAAACTTCAAAAGAGACCACAGCTCTCTCTGTTCTGAGTCAGGCAGAAATAAGAACTGATTAATTAAGGACTCATTCATAAGACAGAAGAGGTCACTTAAGGTTAATCATTTAACAGAGGGGGTGGAGCTAGGAACTAAAATTTCTATTTAAGGAGTAAACTAAAACATTTCAGAGCTTTACCAGAAAGGCTCATCCAGACTCTGCTACACTTTGCTGTGAAGGAAAGGTTAGTTTGCTGTTATTTTTGTATTGCTGTATTGCCTTTCTATATTTTGAATACTGTAGTTTGTTTTCTTTACCTTGTGTTTTGCTTGCATTCTGTTTTAACAGCATATTAAAACTTCAAAAGAGACCACAGCTCTCTCTGTTCTGAGTCAGGCAGAAATAAGAACTGATTAATTAAGGACTAATTCATAAGACAGAAGAGGTCACTTAAGGTTAATCACTTTTTAACAGAGGGGGTGGAGCTAGGAACTAAAATTTCTATTTAAGGAGTAAACTAAAACATTTCAGAGCTTTACCAGAAAGGCTCATCCAGACTCTGCTACACTTTGCTGTGAAGGAAAGGTTAGTCTGCTGTTATTTTTTGTATTACTGTATTGCCTTTCTATATTTTGAATACTGTAGTTTGTTTTCTTTACCTTGTGTTTTGCTTGCATTCTGTTTTAACAGCATATTAAAACTTCAAAAGAGACCACAGCTCTCTCTGTTCTGAGTCAGGCAGAAATAAGAACTGATTAATTAAGGACTAATTCTTAAGACAGAAGAGGTCACTTAAGGTTAATCACTTTTTAACAGAGGGGGTGGAGCTAGGAACTAAAATTTCTATTTAAGGAGTAAACTAAAACATTTCAGAGCTTTACCAGAAAGGCTCATCCAGACTCTGCTACACTTTGCTGTGAAGGAAAGGTTAGTTTGCTGTTATTTTTTGTATTACTGTATTGCCTTTCTATATTTTGAATACTGTAGTTTGTTTTCTTTACCTTGTGTTTTGCTTGCATTCTGTTTTAACAGCATATTAAAACTTCAAAAGAGACCACAGCTCTCTCTGTTCTGAGTCAGGCAGAAATAAGAACTGATTAATTAAGGACTAATTCTTAAGACAGAAGAGGTCACTTAAGGTTAATCACTTTTTAACAGAGGGGGTGGAGCTAGGAACTAAAATTTCTATTTAAGGAGTAAACTAAAACATTTCAGAGCTTTACCAGAAAGGCTCATCCAGACTCTGCTACACTTTGCTGTGAAGGAAAGGTTAGTTTGCTGTTATTTTTGTATTACTGTATTGCCTTTCTATATTTTGAATACTGTAGTTTGTTTTCTTTACCTTGTGTTTTGCTTGCATTCTGTTTTAACAGCATATTAAAACTTCAAAAGAGACCACAGCTCTCTCTGTTCTGAGTCAGGCAGAAATAAGAACTGATTAATTAAGGACTCATTCATAAGACAGAAGAGGTCACTTAAGGTTAATCACTTTTTAACAGAGGGGGTGGAGCTAGGAACTAAAATTTCTATTTAAGGAGTAAACTAAAACATTTCAGAGCTTTACCAGAAAGGCTCATCCAGACTCTGCTACACTTTGCTGTGAAGGAAAGGTTAGTTTGCTGTTATTTTTGTATTACTGTATTGCCTTTCTATATTTTGAATACTGTAGTTTGTTTTCTTTACCTTGTGTTTTGCTTGCATTCTGTTTTAACAGCATATTAAAACTTCAAAAGAGACCACAGCTCTCTCTGTTCTGAGTCAGGCAGAAATAAGAACTGATTAATTAAGGACTCATTCATAAGACAGAAGAGGCCACTTAAGGTTAATCACTTTTTAACAGAGGGGGTGGAGCTAGGAACTAAAATTTCTATTTAAGGAGTAAACTAAAACATTTCAGAGCTTTACCAGAAAGGCTCATCCAGACTCTGCTACACTTTGCTGTGAAGGAAAGGTTAGTTTGCTGTTATTTTTGTATTACTGTATTGCCTTTCTATATTTTGAATACTGTAGTTTGTTTTCTTTACCTTGTGTTTTGCTTGCATTCTGTTTTAACAGCATATTAAAACTTCAAAAGAGACCACAGCTCTCTCTGTTCTGAGTCAGGCAGAAATAAGAACTGATTAATTAAGGACTCATTCATAAGACAGAAGAGGTCACTTAAGGTTAATCACTTGTTAACAGAGGGGGTGGAGCTAGGAACTAAAATTTCTATTTAAGGAGTAAACTAAAACATTTCAGAGCTTTACCAGAAAGGCTCATCCAGACTCTTCTACACTTTGCTGTGAAGGAAAGGTTAGTTTGCTGTTATTTTTCTATTACTGTATTGCCTTTCTATATTTTGAATACTGTAGTTTGTTTTCTTTACTTTGTGTTTTGCTTGCATTCTGTTTTAACAGCATATTAAAACTTCAAAAGAGACCACAGCTCTCTCTTTTCTGAGTCAGGCAGAAATAAGAACTGATTAATTAAGGACTCATTCATAAGACAGAAGAGGTCACTTAAGGTTAATCACTTCTTAACAGAGGGGGTGGAGCTAGGAACTAAAATTTCTATTTAAGGAGTAAACTAAAACATTTCAGAGCTTTACCAGAAAGGCTCATCCAGACTCTGCTACACTTTGCTGTGAAGGAAAGGTTAGTTTGCTGTTATTTTTGTATTACTGTATTGCCTTTCTATATTTTGAATACTGTAGTTTGTTTTCTTTACCTTGTGTTTTGCTTGCATTCTGCTTTAACAGCATATTAAAACTTCAAAAGAGACCACAGCTCTCTCTGTTCTGAGTCAGGCAGAAATAAGAACTGATTAATTAAGGACTAATTCATAAGACAGAAGAGGTCACTTAAGGTTAATCACTTTTTAACAGAGGGGGTGGAGCTAGGAACTAAAATTTCTATTTAAGGAGTAAACTAAAACATTTCAGAGCTTTACCAGAAAGGCTCATCCAGACTCTGCTACACTTTGCTGTGAAGGAAAGGTTAGTTTGCTGTTATTTTTGTATTACTGTATTGCCTTTCTATATTTTGAATACTGTAGTTTGTTTTCTTTACCTTGTGTTTTGCTTGCATTCTGTTTTAACAGCATATTAAAACTTCAAAAGAGACCACAGCTCTCTCTGTTCTGAGTCAGGCAGATTTTTTTTTCCCGCCCTCCCACCCATTTAAGTTGTCTTGTTAAATGCCACTGTCTTTCTAGTTGCCCGCCTCTTATGTTAATCTGACCATATATCTAATTTCTCTCTACTTTCACTGGCTTATGTGAGTAATCACAAAATCATCACTTTTGAAATCCCACCCCTTCAATTATTTAAATTTATTGGCCATCCTACAGTATTTCATAGTACCAAAATACAAAAGTGACCACCCCTTTCAGTCCATCTTGCTGTTTTAAAAATAGTAACTCTCCACTAAACCTTAACTTTTAAACAGGTAAAACTCAAGTTACCTACTTTCACATCTAACTTCTCTAGTGCACACTGCAGAGTGCATTCTTTTCAATCTTACCTTTAAGCATCCCTGTGACTAGCACTTTCTCTAATACCTGCTGGAAAGCACTAGGAAGCCTTAAACTCATACAAACACTGAACTCTCCTTGTTAACAAGGAGAAATTAATAGTAGGCACTAAGCCTATAATTGCAAAGTACCTTGCTACGGAAACAGCTCCTATACTTTACAAAGAAAAAAAAAGCCCCAAACCAGGCATGTCCAAGGGTCAGCTTCCGGTGATTTCTCCTGTCCACCTGGTGAATCTGGGCATACTGGGGCAATGCAGCAATTGCCTCATGTACACAGACAACCCTCTCCTCCTACCACCCAACACTACAACCTGTGAGAGAAGATGCACTTACATAGCCAAAATGGAAGCAAAGCTCTCTCCACCCAAGATTGTGCTAAACAGTCAAGAGGAGAAGGTTAACACCCACACTACACCTCAAGCAACACATAGCCCTTCTAAACCCGCACCACCAACACCCACATATAGCAACACTAAATCCACATATGCAGAGGCCCTTAACTGTAACCTGCCCAAGCAACAAAGACCTCTGAAGCTGAAACGCAAACAAACACCAATCACAACCAGTGTGTCACATAGTTCACAACACCAGTGTGCCACCCAGCAACAGCCCCTAAGGCAAGACAATGTACCTAACACTTTAGTCATAGGTGACTCTATAGTTTGGCACACTGATGTCCCACTCACAAGGTTGAATAAGGAGAAAATTACAGTCAGCTGCCTGTCTGGTGCCAGGATCCGCCACATAATGCATGCACTCAAGTCACTCCACAACAAGTACAAATATGACTCTGTCATTGTCCATGTTGGAGTGAATGACTTGAGATGTACCTCCCTGGACTACATGAAAAGAGACATGGAAGAGCTCTCGGATCATGTGGCCCAGGCAGGTATGACGCTAGCCCTGAGTAGCATCCTGCCTTCGCCCAGAATGATACCACAATATAAGGATAAAATGATTGACTTCAACAATTGGCTAAGCTTATGGTGTCATTCAAAGGGGATCCAGTATCTGTCTGCCTGGGATGACATGATTGACAGACCACGATGCTTTGCCAGAGATGGTCTGCACCTGTCGCCCCTGGGATTCAGGTTACTGGCTAAGGCTCTTGCCACCCCTATAGTGCCTTTTTAGGCAAACTTCAAAGGACAAAACCACCACCATAACAGGTACAAGCATGCAAAATCTGAAGGTAATGCTACTCAATGCTAGAAGTCTAAACCTCAAAATGCACTCTCTCGAGGCACTCCTAAAAATGGAGAACATCAATATCTGTGCAGTAACTGAGACCTGGTTCAAGGCTCCAGAGAGCACCCCTGCAATACCAGGCTACAACTCTTACCACACTTTTCGGCCACCAAACCAGGACGAAACACTAAAGGTGGAGGAGTGTCAATATTCACCAAGGATATTCACACCACCAGGCTAGTTGGCCAACACAATATGTCTGAAATTCTCCAAGTGCAACTAACACTAGGTAAGACTGCAATCCAAATTGTAGCTTGCTACAGATCCCCCACCATACCCCAAGATTCTCACTACACCTTTCTAAACATACTGGAAAATATTAAGATAGAACCAAACACCCTAATACTGGGTGATTTTAACTACCCTGCCATTAACTGGGAAAACTACTCATGTCCCAACACCTTTGCGCAACGGTTCTTGGAATTCATAAATTCCAACACCCTGGATCAACTAATCCATAGTCCCACCAGGGGCTCCAATATCCTAGACCTGGTCATTACCAACATGGGAAATCAATGCTCCATACCTATGGTCACCCCTCGTTAGTCAGGTCTGGCCATAAGCTAATCACCCTTAACATCCATCCCACCCCACCCCAGTAAAGAAACCACCATAAAAAACTTCTCCAAAGCCAACTTCATGCTACTCAAGTCAGAAGTGACAAACTTCATGACACCCATGCAGATGGGAACTGAAAGTTCAACTGCTGAATCCTACACTATGGCACTGTACGAGCACATCCACTCATGCATGAATCGTGCCATCCCAAATAGAACCAAAATGCTATCATCCAAAAAAAGGAAGCCAATCTGGTGGTCCCCTGCCATAAACAAACTTTACAACAAAAGGAAGAAACTTTTGCAGAAAAGAGGAAAATCCCAGGATGCAAAAAAACTCCCTCAGTAAGAAACTGAGATGCCTCATAAAATCCTCCAAAGCTAGTTACGAAAATAAAATTGCCAAAGATTCCAAAGACAACCACAAAGCATTCTATAATTATGTCAAGAATCTAAATGGCAATGCTCAGATCTGCTCTGAGCTAAAACAGAATGGCATTAAATATACTGATCCGAAGGATATTGCCAATATCCTGGCAGATCGATTCAGTGCCAACTTCACGCCACTCTCACCCCCTAAATGGCCCATCTCAATACCGGAAGATTGCCAAATTCCAGTAATAACGGCCACACAGGTACAAAACGCACTCTCTAAAGCCAAGAATACAGCATCCATGGGACCAGATGACATCCCGGGCTGTGTACTACATGAACTACAATATGAACTGGCACCTCACCTAAGTGTCATGTTTAATCATAGCCTCACCTCAGGTTTTGTGCCCACTGAGTGGCGCAGAGCTACAGTTATCCCAATCCACAAGGGGGGATCCACCTTGGATCCCGGAAACTACCGTCCCATCAGTCTGACAAGCCTTATCTGCAAGGCCATGGAGCGTATTATCATGGAACTTATAAACAAAGACATTGGCAACCTTCAAACACTGGACCCCACCCAGTTTGGGTTTGTGAAGGGCCGATCTTGTCTCCTGAACCTGATTGACTTCTTTGAATTAGTCTCCAGAGCCATGGACAAGGGTAAGGTGGTCCACACAGCCTATCTAGACCTTGCCAAGGCCTTTGACACCATCCCCACTCTGGAATCATAGATAAACTTACTAAGTTGGGCATAAATCCCTATGTCACCCAATGGGTTGCTAAATGGCTTACTGATAGAACCCACACTGTAAAAGTAGCCGACTCCAAATCCAGCTCCAGACAAGTGACAAGTGGAGTACCTCAGGGTTCAGTCCTGGGGCCGCTCTTGTTTGGCATCTACTTCTCTGAAGTACAGGTCAACACTAAGGGACTCTGGCTAACAAAGTTTGCAGATGACTGCAAACTGGGAGCCATTATTGAATCCCAAATGATGTGGATACTCTACAAAAGGGCCTTACAGAAACAGATGCTTGGTGCCAGAGCCATGGGCTCAAGCTCAATGCCAAGAAATGTATTGTTATCCCTTTTGGGAAAAAAACATGTATCCATGAATTACCATATAGGTGGCAGTACACTAAACACAGAAAGTGTGATAAGAGACTTAGGGACACAGGTGGACAGTGGTCTCACCTTCGATAACCACATCACCACAACAGTCAGGAAATCCTTCTATGTGACACACCTCATCACGAAGGGCTTTTCATCCAGAAAAAAGGAGGTCATTGTCCCACTGTACTCATCCCTCATTAGACCCATTATAGAATACAATGCCCCATTTGGTATGTACCTCTCAAGACATCTGCAACAACTGGAAAGGCCTCAGAAATACCTCACTAAAAGAATCATAGGCCTAAAGCAGATGCCCTATGTCCCACTGTACTCATCCCTCATTAGACCCATTATAGAATACAATGCCCCATTTGGTATGTACCTCTCAAGACATCTGCAACAACTGGAAAGGCCTCAGAAATACCTCACTAAAAGAATCATAGGCCTAAAGCAGATGCCCTACGCTGACCGCCTTAAAAAACTCCAGCTATATTCTGTCGCATATCGTCTACTCAGAGGCGATCTCTGCTTAACATACAAGGCCATGTCAAACCCAGAGCTGTTGGACATGCTACACTTAAAGAAATCCCAATCCCTCAGAGCTACACGCTCCAGGGATCTAAACCTTGTCATCACAATAAACAAAACATGTTGGAGGGATAGGTTCCTGACCCAGAGACTCCCCAGACTCTGGAATAGATTGCCCATACATGTCAAGCAGAGTGCCTCTTTGGACCTCTTCAAGAGGAACCTTGACGATTGGATGGGAGAAAGGAAATTCACCCCAGGGATCATATCAGTCGTCCTGCTAGACAGGGGTCCAGGAAAGTAAATAATGTGGGAAGAAATAGCCAGGGAATTGTTATGGCTAGGCTTGTATAGGCCCTAGGGCTGATAGCCTAGTACCAACCTATGAACCTATGAACCTGACTGAAGCTTAGTCTGAATCAGTTTTTGGTACCCTTGCTTATATGTTGTTATTATTCTCTGTTCAGTTTGGGCACTTGGGACTTATACTCATGCCCTTGACCTTTATAAATTGTATGAATTATGTTTTAATGTATTTGCAACAAATGTTATATCCTGTACCGCATTTTTCAGATTGTAACTCTTTGATGTAAAATTTCTGTTTTTCTAAATTGTGTTTTCTTTAATTTGTGGAGCTTTTTCCTGGTCCTTTGCTAAAGAGTGGCTAAATCTAGTCAAGCTTACCTGACTTGTTAGTGTCAGAGAAGAAAGTGGTAGCACACTCGCCTTTGGTGCAGAAGACTATGGGTTCTGTTCCCACACTAGGTACATTGATTGCTGACACTGTAGTACAGTATAAGGGGCTGCTACACTCCTAAGTATGTAGTCTTTCAGATGAGACATTAAACTGAGCCTCATCTGCTTAAGCTGGTGGTAGATGTAAAAAAATCCAATAGCACCAATCAAAAAGAGAAGGGGAAGCTCCCCTATGCCCTAGTGAAATTTCCCTTAGTAGTACAAATACCACTTGGGTCTCCCCTGAAAAAAAAGTCTAGTGGGTCTAACCTGGATAACAAAGAATAAACAAGTAAATGTTTTTAATTTTAAACTATTAATATTGTAACACTGAGTGCAAGTCCCATATTTCCTCGTGCCTGTATTTCCATATCAGGCTCTACTGTTGCTATGTGCCTGCATATTTTTCTCTAATCTTTTACTTTATGTTTTGATATCTACTAAATACAAAATTGGGATTCTCCCCTAAAATGCCTCTAATATCACTAAAATGTTTGGAAACCTTCCAATTCCTTCTCAAAAGTGACTTTACCAACTTACTGTCAATACTATATTTTAAAACCATATATCTTTTATAATCTTTACTATTAATTATTATGAATATAAGCTTTAAACATCATCAGGAGATTAAGTATTTCATTCAATTCAGTTTTACGGCTTGACACCCCCATGACACATTTACTGTACTGTCTTTTTCTCAGTTTGTGATTAAGTGAGTGATTGTTTGTGTGTGTGTGTGTGTGTGTGTGTGTGTGTGTGTGTGTGTGTGTGTGTGTGTGTGTGTGTGTGTGTGTGTGTGTGTGTGTATCGATCTTACTCTCTTTCTCTCTCTCTCTTTCACTTTCTCTATCTATCTATCTATCTATCTATCTATCTATCTATCTATCTATCTATCTATCTATCTATCTCTTAGTGCCCTTAGTTTTGTGAACTGTCATTAAGGTCAGCATCTGTTTCGCTGAGCAAAGTGAGTTGACATACGGTTGCCAGTTTTGTGATTACTATAGCACTGGGGTTGAGGAATATTTATTTTCCCTGGTATTGTGCAATCTTTCAGTCACAATATACAAACAATGTGGGGTATGAGATGTACAGCTGGGCTTGCCCCCCACAAAAATGATTGTTTTAAAGTTACATGCTGTGAAGTTATTTCTCAGAGCATGCAAAATAGTGTGTGTGTGTGTGGGGGGGGGGTCAATTATCTTTGGTTGACATTATGCATGTCAGCATTTGGATATTTCTTTGTTTTAAAGTCAACCCATATATAATAGTCTATTTATTTTATTTAGCATTTCTTGACCATGGTACAGCACTGATTCTGGTAGATCATTTTTAGAATCAGCCTAGGAAAAACAAGTACAAAGTAATAGTAGAAAAAGTAACTTCCAATACTGACGAAGAGTACAAGTAGAGCACTAAGCATGCAAAAATATTATAACGACATTATAGAAGTTTGTCTAACATAGTAGGAGACTTTTTGTACAATATCCAGAATGCAAAAACATTATAACAACATAGTAGAAGTCTACCTAACAAAGTCGGAATCTATCTAATATCGAAGTATATACATTTCTAATTAGAGTTTTACTTTAGATTAGTTCAGGCTACAGTGAGTGACAAATAGGATGATGAAGTGGGTGGTGGAGGAGAAGAAAACCAGTAAGTGCAGTACAATAGAGGGACGTGGGTGGTATGAGGGTGGGGAAGTGGTGGAGGGCAGGATGGTAAGATAGTGTGGAAGAAGGGGTACAGGATAGAGTGATGAGAGATAGATAGGGGTTAATCTAGCTTCCATGTCTTAGCATTAAGTTATGAGGTGAATACAGGGAGGGAGGACATAGTGAGTGTAATGGAGTTAGGAAGCTAAGTAATGCCTTGTAGAGAAAACTATTTACCAGCATCTCTTGTGTGTAAAAATTCTTGAACTGATGGATAAAATTGGAGAAAGAGGGGTGTCTTTTAGGTTTGCAGTGGAGTGATTCCCATGTCTCAGTTACCATTACTGTGAGGCTGTGGTGCATAGAATGTTGTTTTGTGAGTGGGGTGTATGGGGGGGTGAGATCCAAAGTTGTAGGATGTTGTTATTTCAGAGAGTCATCTGGAGAAGAAATGAAGGAATCTTGATATAAGAGTTTGTGGATTATATAGGCTAAGAGGAGTGTGCATATTTCATATATGGGAAGTCATTTTACTTTAATTTGGACAGAGTAGAGATGTTCTCTTTGGAGTGGCTAATGTGATAAATCTACAGATTTGATTGGTTAAAGTTGCAGAATTGAGTGGTTTTTTTTCTTAAGCTTTTGCAATAATAGGGAGACCATATTCTAGCTGTGGGAACAGAACTCCATTTTGAGTTGCTAACCTACATTCTGGTAACAGGAAGTGTGATTTTTTTTTTTTGACCCAGAAAAGTACGGTATTTACTTAACTTTACTGGTGATACAAAATTAAAAGTTTTTGGATTGGTCCAGCCAGTTATGAAGATATATGAGGTATATCATATTCTCAAAGTGAAAGTTGTGCCTTATTGTCCAGTTTTGTGAGAGTATGGATAGTTTTGTCTTGTATCAATCATGATTTTATTTATTTGTGTTCTGGGGCATTAAGTATGAGGTTATTGTGTGAGAGCCATAGTGATAGTGTATATATATATATATATATATATATATATATATATATATATATATATATATATATTTTTTTTTTTTTAAGTTGTGTTTTGATGGGAGTGGGGGAGGGGCAGGATCTGTATATTAGTATATTGGCTATATACATAAGGAGGAGTATCTGGAGAGAGTTAATGAATAGTGAAAATACTAACGGTAAGAGAATCAATCATTGGAATAATCGTTTTACAAAAAAAAAAACAAAAAAGCAAACAAAAAACAAAGAAAGAGCGAGCGAGAGATGCTTTCCCTATTTGTACTTTGAAATATCTATTTCTAAGCTTATTGTAGGGGAGGCAGTTGTTGCTTATACCTGATTTAAGGAGGGGATTAAGGAAACCAGATACTCCAGCCACATCACTACTAGCAAATTACAGCAACAACAAGAGACACTTTCCCAAAGTTACCAGACTCCTTAAAAGTACTTCACACAAATGACTATCCTATATGCAGAACTTACATCCCTCTACAAACTCTGGTTTAAAGCTCAGTTCTCCTCAGAACAAAATCCATCCTCAGAAAATGGACAGTAATTCCTACAGTTTTGAGATATGGGTAAAAAGGCCACTAGGAGGTATAAAGACAGCTGCCTCCAGCACAAACAACCCCAAACAATTCTTGAACCACATAAATAGTATTATAGTATGTTCACAACAAAAATACCCTGACAAATTAAACATCATCACCATGCTGTCAGGCCAACTACTAGTACATGATTTCATAAAAGAATTATGCTCCCTCCTCTGCAACCTCCATATTTCCCAACAACCTACCTCAGCTCTCTCTATCCCTCTCTGCTATACTCCTCTGTTCTGTTTCAAAGAATCACCACCGAAGATATTCTAAGAGCTATAGATCAAACATCTTCAGATGCCCTCCTGATTCAGATAACCTACTTCCTAGGGCACATTACATTATTATGTTTCCACCTGTGCAACATATGTACCAAAACAACACCATGCCCACCGAATGGAAGGGAGCTATTGTTAAACCACTACCAACAACCCCTAACCTAAAAAATGTCAAGATAGTCTCTGTCTTTTGACACAAGGAAAAATCCTGAAAAATTTATCTTCATTCATCTCACAGAGTACATAATAAATACAGCAGCATGCTCTCCCCACACCAACATGGATTTTGGTCCAATTTAAGCACCATGACTACTCCTTACATACTAGCCAATGATACTCAAAGGAGCATGTACAAAGGTCACCACTCTGGTGCAGTAGTTACAGACATCATGAAAACCTTTGGTCTGGTAGGCCATTCATTATTCCTTAACTCCCTTCTGAGGTCAGGTATAAGCAAAGACTGGCTTCCACTGGTGTGTGTGTGCGTGTGTGTAAGATGATTATATTTCTTTTTATTGAATTGCACTTGCATCACAACCAATTTATCAAATCTGTTTCAGCATATCTAATTTCCAAGCAATACCATGGATTCTGCAGGTTGGCAAGTCCAGTTGTTCTCATGCTAGGATTTGATGCAGTGGGTTCACTGAAATGAATCTCAATAAATCAAGACAACTTGACAAACTGATCAGAAACCACATACAAATGAGTGTGTGTGTGTGTGTGTGTGTGTGTGTGTGTGTGTGTGTGAGACACACACACACACACACACACACACACACACACACACACACACACACACACACACACACACACACACACACATACATTGAACACAACAGCCTGACTTCACAAAAAATTGACTGATCTAAATAGTGAAGCAAGAAGCACTAACACATTAAAAAACTCTATAAATCAAAGAACCAAAAAACATTAGAATAGTCCTTCTGCACTCCTAAGTGGGAGGAGCCCTGCAAGTCTCCCAGACTTGTATACACTAACTCATTGATCATACCAATTTGAACAAGGGACAGGTAGCGTACATCCTTCTAAGTTGGGAATTGCTTATTGAAGGCTCAGTGTCTGTTACTCTAAAAGTGTATTAGTTCTGGTTTAAGCACTTCGGCTTCAGGCCAGTTATTTTACATTAAGAAGGTTTGTGGTCTGCACTCTTGTGGGAGGAGAGGGTAGATTCTGCCCTTCTGAGCTGGGAGTTTCTGGTTAAAGGCTTATTGTGCCTGCTTATTTGAACTGTTTCTTTCTGAAATTGGTACGCCTTGTTTGCTGTAGCATAGACTAGATTCAGACGTGCTGAATCTAGCTTTGTATAACTTGAGCACTAATCCAGGCCATCTTTTTTTGGAGAAAGTTCCCCTGCACCCTAGTTCATAGGCTCATAGGTTCATAGGTAGGTACTAGGCTATCTGCCCGAGGGCATTTATAAGCCTAGCCAGAGTGTGTCAGCTTTTGCCGCCCCATTGATTAATTAACTGAGCCTCTGTCAAGAAGAGGCAATGAAGTGATCCCAGGGGTGTATTTTCTGTTACCCATCCACTCGTCAAGGTTTCTCTTGAAGAGTGTTAGTGAGGGGCTCTGCCTAATGTAGTTAGGAAGTTTGTTCCAAAGCATGGGAAGTCTCTGTGACAGGAATCTATCCCTCCAGCATGTTCTATTTATTGTTGTGGTGAGGTTTAGCTCACTAGAGCAAGTGGTTCGCAGTGACTTGGATTTCTTTAGGTGGAGCATGTCCATCAATTCTGAGTTGGACATGGCTTTGTAAGTCAGGCAGAGATCAGTTCTGAGTAAGCGATATGCCGCTGAGTAAAGCTGGAGCTTTTCCAGTCGGGCTGCAGAGGAAATATGTTTGAGGCCAGTAATCCTCTTGGTGAGGTACTATTGTGGTCCTTCCAGCTGTTGGAAGTGTCTTGTGAGGTACATCCCAAATGGGGCATCGTACGCTATGATGGGTCTGATGAGTGACGAGTAGAGGGGCACTATAACCTCTTTATTTCTAGATGTGAACCCTTTAGTAATTAGATGGGCTACATAGAAGGATTTCCTAACTACCTTGGCAATATGATTGTCAAAGGAGGGATTACTATCTACCTGGGTCCCCAGATCTCTTATTACCTCTTCTGTATTAAGGGGGCTGCCACCTATGTGGTAATTCATGGGTGTTTTGTTTTTCCCAAATGGGATGACTATGCATTTTTTGGCATTTAGCTTGAGACCATGACTTTGACACCAGGTGTCCGTCTCAGTAAGGCCCTTTTGGAGAATGTCCGTGTCAGCCGGAGAATCAGTTATGGCTCCCAGTTTGTAGTCATCGGTGAACTTGGTTAGCCATAGTCCTCCTGTGTTTGCCTGTACTTCTGAGAAGTATATGCCGAACAGTAGGGGTCCCAGGACTGAGCCTTGTGGGACACCATTTGTGACTGGTTTAGAGTCAGACCTGGAGCCTGCTATTCTTACTGTGTGAGTTCTGTCTGTAAGCCAGTTGGAAACCCATCTCGTGACGTAGGGGTTTATGTTCAGGCTGGTGAGTTTTTCTATAATTCCCGAGTGAGGAATGGTGTCAAAAGCCTTGGCAGGGTCAAGGTAGGCTGTGTGAACCACCTTCCCCTCATCTACGGCTTTGGTGACTGTCTCGAAGGAGTCAACCAGGTTTAGTAGGTATGATCTGCCCTTAACAAAGCCGAACTGGGCCGGGTCAAGTGTTTGGAGGTTCCCAATGTCTTTGTTAATGAGTTACATGATGATGCGCTCCATAGCCTTGCAGACCAGGCTAGTCAGGCTTATGGGGTGATAGTTACCAGGGTTAGTTGTGGCCCCTCCTTTGTGGAGCAGAATAACCATTGCTGTGTGCCATTCTATGGGTATGTAGCCTGTGGAGAGGCTGAGGGTGAAGAGTGTGTCTAAGTTGGGGGTTAGTTCGTTCTGTAGTTCATGCAAGACGCAGCCTGGGGCACCATCTGGCCCCACTGATGCTGTGCTTTTGACTTTTGAAAGGACTGTTTTCACCTGTGCATCTGTGATTTCCAGGACACTATGCTTTTCCGGTATTGTTGTGGGCCCTTTTGGGGGTGAGAGGGGGGTGAAGTTTGCACTGAATCTATCTGCCAGGATATTGGCAATATCAGTAGGTTCAGTATATTTTGTGCTATTTTGCACTAGCTCAGAGCATATCTGCGAGTTGCCACTTAGATTCTTGACATAGCTAAAGAAGGCTTTGTTCATAGGTTCATAGGTAGGTACTAGGCTATTGGCCCTAGGGCCTGTATAAGCCTAGCCAAACGGTACCCTGGCTTTTGCCACCCAAGAAAATTATTTTCCTGTGCCCCTGTCAAGCAGACCCACAGAAGTGATCCCCAGGTTGAATTTCCTATCTCCCATCCAATCATCAAGATTTTTCTTGAAGAGTGCTAATGAGGAGCTTCATTTGATATAGATAGTTAGTTTGTTCCAGAGTATGGGAAGTCTCTGGGACAGGAATCTATCCCTCCAGCATGTTCTGTTTATTGTGGTGACAAGGTTTAGGTCCCTAGAGCGTGTAGCTAAGAGGGATTGGGATTTCTTTACGTGGAGCATGTCCAACAACTCTGGGTCTGACATAGCTTTGTATGTTAGGCAGAGATTGCCTCTGAGTAGGCGATATGTGACAGAGTAAAGCTGGAGTTTTTTGAGATGGTCTGCATAGGGCATCTCTTTGAGGCCAGTAATCCTTTCTGTGAGGTATTTCTGTGGCCTTTCCAGTTGATGCAGATGTCTTATGAAGTACATACCAAAAGGGGCGTTGTACTCTATAATGGGTCTAATGAGGGATAAGTAGAGGGGAACAATGACCTCTTTTTTCCTGGATGAGAAACCTTATGTGATGAGGTGTGCCACATAGAAGGATTTCCTGACTACTGTGGTGATGTGATTATCAAAGGAGAGACTACTGTCCACCTGTGTCCCAAGGTCTCTTATCACACTTTCGGTGTTAAGTATACTACCACCTATGAGGTAGTTCATGGGTACAGAGTTTTTGCCAAAAGGGATGACAATGCACTTTTTGGCATTGAGCTTGAACCAAACACATAAATACACAAAAACATACTCAGAGGCTCTAAATAAAAATCTACCTAAGCAACAGAGACATCCAAAGCAGACATCCAAGCAAACGCTACCTCAAAACAAATCACACACAACACATAACCCACAAAGTCAGTGTGCCAAGCAGCCACAGCCCTTAAGGCTGAATAACACACCTGATACTCTTGTTATAGGTGACTCTATTGTCAGACACACTGACGTCCCGCTCACCAGGCTGAATAAAGAGAAGGTCACGGTGAGCTGCCTGTCAGGTGCTAGGATCCGACACATAACGCAAGAACTCAGGTCACTCCAAAGCAAATACAAATATGACTCAGTCATTGTACATGCTGGTGTGAATGACCTGAGACGTACCTCCCTGGACTACATGAAAAGAGACATAGAGGAGCTCTCTGATCATGTAGCCCAGGCTGGTATGACCCTGACCTTGAGCAGCATCTTACCCTCACCTAGAATGATGCCACAGTACAAAGACAAAATGATCGATTTTAACAATTGGCTAAAATTTTGGTGTCATTCAAAGGGGATCCAGTGTCTGTCAGCCTGGGATGACATGCTCGACAAACCACGTTGCTTCGCTAGGGACGGCTTGCACCTGTTTGGATATTGGCAAAGGCTCTTGCCACCCCCATAGTGCCTTTTTTAGGCAAGGCTCAAAAGTCAAACCCACCCCCATAGACAGCACAAGGAACAAGAAACTAAGGGTAATGCTGCTAAACGCCAGAAGTCTTAACCTCAAGATGCACGCACTCGAAGCTCTCCTCAGTATGGAGAACATTGATATCTGTGCAGTGACAGAAACCTGGTTCAAGGCTCCAGAGAGCACCCCAGCACTACCAGGCTATACCTCATATCATGCTTTTCGGCCCCAAAACCCGGACCAAACCACAAAAGGAGGGGGAGTTTCCATATTTATCAAGGATATCCACACCTCCAGGTTAGTGGCATTGCACGAAGTATCGGAGACCATCCATGTGAAACTAACAGTGGGCAAGACTGCTTTTCAGTTTATAGCATCCTACAGACCACCCTCTCAAAGTCAGGAATCCCACTCAGCTATCCTGAAAACATTGAAGAACATGAAGATCTCTCCGAACACCATTATATTGGGTGACTTCAACTACCCAAACATTGACTGGGAGCACTACTCGAGCCCCAGCACCTTAGCCCAAAGATTCCTGGAAATTATAAACTCAAATGCTATGGAACAACTAGTCACCACTCCCACAAGAGGGGACAACATACTAGACCTGATCATTACCAACATGGGGACTCTATGCTCCACACCAGAAGTATATCCCTCATTGGTAAGATCAGACCATAAATTAATTTCACTGGATGTCCACATCCCAACCTCATCCCCAGCCCAGAAAACCACAGTGAAAAACTTCTCAAAAGCGAACTTCTCACTTCTCAAAACCGAAGTGGAATCCTTCAAGGCCCCAGGGCCAGTGGAAACTACGGCCCAAACTGTAGAATCCTATATAAATGCATTCTACGGACATCTCCAGGAATGCATGGATCATGCTATCCCAAACAAAACCAAGACCCAATCATCCAAAGGCAGGCGTCCAGTCTGGTGGACCCCTGCCATAAATAAACTGTACAACAGAAGGAGGAAGCTACTACATGATAGAGCAAAATCCCTAATAGGGAAGGCATCTCTGATCAGTACTGGCAGGAAATTACGATCCCTCATAAAATCCTCCAAGGCCAGCTTCGAGAGAAAAATTGCACAGGACACCAAAGACAATCATAAGGCTTTTTCAGTTATGTTAGAAACCTGGGATGCAACTCCCAGACTTGTTCTGAGTTGATTCTAAACGACAAAAAATACACTGAACCCACAGACATCACCAATATCCTGGCAGACAGGTTCAGTGCAAACTTCTCCCCTCCCCAAAGAGCAAGTATCTATCCGGCAGAGGGCTGCCTCCCAAACATCTCAGATGCTCAGGTGAAGGCTGCCCTCTCCAAAGCAAAAAACACTGCTTCCATGGGACCAGATGGCGTCCCAGGTTGCGTCCTACATGAACTACAAGAGGAACTAATCCCTCAAATAAAACAGCTATACAATCTCAGCCTCACTACAGGATATGTGCCCACAGAATGGCGTACAGCAACAGTGGTCCCACTCCACAAAGGTGGAGCCTCTACGGACCCTGGAAACTATCGCCCCATAAGCCTGACTAGCTCAGTCAGCAAGGCTATGGAGAGGATCATCATGGAGCTCATAAACAAAGACATTGGGGACCTACAGACACTAGATCCTACCCAGTTAGGCTTTGTCAAGGGCAGATCCTGCCTTTTGAACCTGGTTGACTTCTTTGAAACAGTCACCAAAGCCATAGATGAAGGGAAGGTAGTCCACACAGCCTATCTGGACCTTGCAAAGGCATTTGACACAATACCCCACTCGGGCATCATAGATAAGCTATCCAGCTTAAATATAAACCCCTATGTCACAAGATGGGTCGCAAACTGGCTCAAAGACAGAACCCACAGAGTGAGAGTTGCTGGAGCCATGTCAGACTCGAAACCGGTCACAAGTGGTGTCCCACAGGGTTTTGTCCTGGGACCACTGTTGTTCGGTATATACTTTTCCGAGGTACAGGCAAACGTGGGAGGACTATGGCTCACCAATTTCGCAGACGACTGCAAACTGGGCGCCATAATCAACTCTCCAGCTGACACAAACATCCTTCAAAAAGGTCTCACAGAGACAGATAACTGGTGCCAGCGCCATGGTTTAAAGCTAAATGCCAAAAAATGTATAGTCATACCCTTTGGCAAAAACAATGTGCCCACAAATTACCACATAGGCGGAAACCCATTAAGTACAGAGAAAGTTATTAGGGACCTGGGGACCCAAGTTGATAGCAATCTCTCCTTTGAAAACCACATTGCCAAAGTGGTTAGAAAGACCTTCTACATAGCCCCCCTCATCACGAAGGGTTTCACATCTAGATCAAGAGAGGTAATCGTGCCCCTATATTCATCCCTCATCAGGCCCATCATAGAATACAATGCCCCTTTTGGGATGTACCTTACCTGACACCTGCAGCAATTAGAAAGACCCCAAAAGTATCTCACCAAGAGGATCAAGGGTCTCAAACAGATGCCATATGCTGCTCGGTTAAAAAAACTCCAGCTCTACTCAGTTGCATACCGCCTACTTCGAGGCGATCTCTGCCTGACATACAAAGCTATGTCAAATCCAGAATTAATGGACATGCTCCACCTCAGTAAATCTAAATCCCTTAGAGCCACACGCTCGAGGGACTTGAACTTCAGCACAGAAATAAATAGAACTTGCTGGAGGGACAGGTTCATAACCCAGAGGCTCCCTTCGCTCTGGAATAGAATTCCAGTTCATGTGAGGCAGAGCACCTCACTGAATCTCTTCAAGAAGAATCTCGATAAGTGGATGGGGGATCGTAGGTTTGTCCCAGGGATTACTCCCGTGTCACTATTAGACAGAGGCACAGTAAACTAAACCTTAAAAAGGGCACAGTATACTCAAATCAAGGGGTGGCATAAGCCATACAGAATCGGGCTAGGCTTATAATTGCCCCAGGGCAGATAGCCTAGTATGAACCTATGAACCTATGAACCTATGAACCTATGGCTTTGACACCAGGCTTCTGTCTCAATGAGGCCCTTTTGTAGGATGTCCACATCGTTAGGAGTTTCGATTATGGCTCCTAGTTTGCAGTCATCTGCGAACTTTGTTAGCCAAAGACCTTCTGTGTTAGCCTGTACTTCAGAGACGTAGATACCGAACAGGAGAGGACCTAGGACTGAACACTGTGATACTCCACTTGTCACTGGTCTGAAGTAGGATTTAGAGTCTGCTACTTTCACAGTGTGAGTTCTGTCAGTGTGTCAGTTGGCAACCCATCTTGTGACATAGGGATTTATTTTATTTTTTATTTTAATAAATAAAAAAAAATAAATGATCTGCCTTTTACAAACCTGAACTGGGTAGGGTCCAGAGTTTGGAGATTACCAATGTCATTGTTTATAAGTTCCATGATGATATGCTCCACAGCCTTGCAGACCAGGCTTGTCAGGCTAATGGGGCAGTAGTTCCCAGGGTCCATGGTGGCTTCTCTTTTGTGAAGTGGGATAACTGTTGTTGTGCGCCATTCAATGGGCACAAAGCCTGAGGTGATGCTATGATTGAACATGGTACTTAGGTGGGGTGCCAGTTCGTTCTGTAGTTCATGTAGAACGCAGTCTGCGATGTTGTCAGGTCCCATGGATACTGTGTTCTTGGCTTTAGAGAGTGTGTTTTTTACCTGTGCATCTGTGATTACAGGTACTTTGCATTCTTCCGGTATAGAGATGGGCCCTATAGGGGATGAGAGAGGGGTAAAGTTAGCAATGAACCTATCTGCTAGGATGTTGGCAATATCAGTTGGTTCTGTATATTTAGTGCCATTGTACTGTAACTCAGAGCAGATCTGAGTGTTGCCATTGAGATTCTTGACAGAACTATAAAATGCTTTGTGGTTGTCTTTAGAATCAGTGGTGATTTTGTTTTTGTAACTAGCTTTGGATGATTTTATGAGGGATCTCAGCTTCTTACTGAGTCTGACCATGGAGTTCTTCCAATCAAGGGATTTTACTCTTTTTTACAACGGTTTCTTTCTTCTGTTGTAGTGTTTGTTTATAGCAGGGGACCACCAGATTGGCTTCCTTTTTTGGAGGATAGTATCTTGGCTCTGTTAGGGATTGCATGATCCATGCACTCGTGTAAGTGCTTATAAAGTGCAACTGTATATAATTCAGCAGTCGTATCTCTATTGTCTGTCAGCATGGGTGTCATAAAGTTTGTCACTTCTGTCTTAAGAAGCGTGAAGTTGGCTTTGGAGAATTTTATTTACAGTGGTTTCCCAAATGGGGGTTGGGGGTGGGATGTGAATGTCTTCGAATCCTTGGCTATTTTTCTTTCGAAGTTAGCCTTGGATGATTTTATGAGGGACCTTAGTTTCTTACTGATACTGATCAGGGATGTCTTTCCTTCTTGGGATTTCCTTTTTTTCTGAACTAGTTTCCTCCTTCTATTGTATAGCCTGTTTATGGCAGGGGTCCACCAGACTGGTTTCCTTCTCTTAGGGGAGTGAGTCTTAGTTTTGCTAGGGATGGCACAATCCATGCAACCTTGTAGGTGCTCATAGTGTGCATTTGTAAAGGTTCCTGCATCTTGGACACTGTTATCCTTTAGCGTGGGGGCTGTGAAACTTACCACCTCTGTCTTAAGTAAGGTGAAGTTTGCTATAGAAAAGTTTTTCACTGTGGTTTCCTTGGTTGGAGGTGGTGGTGTGGTGTGGACATCCAGAGTGATTAGTTTATGGTCTGATCTAACCAGTGATGGGTTGACCTCCAGTGCAGAACACCTGTCGCCCATGTTGGTGATGACCAGGTCCAATATGTTTTCACCTCTGGTAGGGGAGTTTACCAGCTGATCCAGGGCATTTGAGTTGATAAATTCCAGAAAGTGCTGGACCTGGAAGTTTGTACTTGAATAGTTTTCCCAGTTAATGGTAGGGTAATTGAAATCGCCCAATATCAGGGTGTTCGGTAGGACCTTCATGTTTTCAAGTGTCTCCAGAAAGGCAGAGTGGTGGTCCTGGGTTATGGAGGGTGATCTGTAGCAGGCCGCAATTTGCATTGCAAATTTGCCCGCTGTTAGTTGCACATGGGTGATCTCAGAGGTATCATGCTGCACCACTAACATAGAGGTGTAGGTATCCTTGATGAATATGAATACACACCCTCCTTTTGTGTTTCGGTCCATGTTCTGTGGCTGAAATGTGTGGTATGAGTTGTAGCCCGGTAGTGCTGGGGTGCTCTGTGGAGCCTTGAACCAGGTTTCAGTTACTGCACAGATGTCGACATTCTCCATATTGAGGAGTGCTTTGAGCGCGTGCATTTTGAGATTTAAACTCCTGGCGTTGAGTAGCATAACCCTCATTTTTTTATTTGTGCTGTTTACGGAGGTGGGTTTGCCTTTTGAGCCTAGTGGCAGGAGTGTGCAGTTAGAACTTGCCTGATTGAAGACTGCTGGAACGGGGCTCAGTTTTTAGCTTTTGATTGGTTAATTGGTTAATTTGTTTAAATCAGTTTGCTCATTTGCTACTGCTATAATAAAAAAAAATACACTTTATGCATCGCCGCTTAGCTAGGGTTAAACTATTCCCAGCACCATAAAGTCACCTCTTTCAATTGTCCCTTATAACTAGCTAGTTTTTCAGTTTTAGCACTCAAATATGTTTCTTTGAGCTCGGCACTTGTTCAGAACCCATTGTAAGCAATAAATAAGCTACAAATTACTACAGTACTCAACTTTCCTCACTTTTCTAGATGAAAACAGTTTTTAGTGCTTAATAAATAAGCACCTATTCAGGCATGTCTAAGGGTCAGCTCCTGGTGTTTTCTCCTGTCTACCTGATGAATCTGGGCATCTTGGGGCAATGCAGCAATTGTCTCATGTACAAAGACAACCATCTCCTCCTACCACCCAACACTACAACTTGTGAGAGATGCACTTATATAGCCAAACTGGAAGAAAAGCTCTCTTCACCCAAGACTGGACTAGACAGTCAAGAGGAGAAGGTAAACACTTGCACCACACCACACTCATCACATAGTCCCTCAAAACCTACACCACCAAACACACACATAGAAACACAAAACACACACCTACATTCATGGAGGCTCTCAATAAAAATCTGCTCAAGCAACAGAGACTTCCAAAGCAGAAATGCAAGCAATCTCTACCCCCCCAACACAACCCAAATGACACATAGCCCACAAACTCAGTGTGCCACTCAACCACAGCCCATAAGGCATAAGAACGTACCCAACACTCTAGTCATAGGTGACTCTATAGTCAGGCACACTGATGTTCCACTCACCAGGCTAAACAAGGAGAAAGTTACTGTCAGCTGCCTGTTGGGTGCCAGGATCCGCCACATAATGCACGCACTCAGTTCACTCCACAACAAGTACAACTATGACTCTGTCATTGTCCATGTTGGTGTGAATGACCTGAGACGTACCTCCCTGGACTACATGAAAAGAGACATGGAGGAGCTCTCTGATCTTGTAGCCCAGGCAGGTATGACCCTAGCCCTGAGTAGCATCCTGCCATCACCCAGAATGATACCACAGTACAAGGACAAAATGATTGACTTCAACAATTGGCTAAGTTTCTGGTGTCATTCTAAGGGGATCCAGTATCTGTCTGCCTGGGATGACATGATCGACAGACCATGATGCTTTGCCAGAGATGGCCTGCACCTGTCACCCTTGGGATTCAGGATACTGGCTAAGGCTCTTGCCACCCCTATTGTGCCTTTTTTAGGCAAGGTTCAAATGACAAATTCACCACCATAACAGGTACAAGCAAGCAAAATATGAGGGTAATGTTACTCAATACTAGAAGTCTAATTCTCAAAATGCACTCACTCAAGGCACTCCTTAAAATGGAGAACATCGACATCTGTGTAGTGACAGAGACCTAGTTCAAGGCTCCAGAGACACCCCTGCATTACCAGACTATAATTCATACCACACCTTTCGGCCACCTAACCTGGACCGAAACACTAAAGGCAGAGATGTGTCCATATTCATTAAGGACATCCACACCTCCGGGCTAGTTGTCCAGCATAATGCATCTGAGATTATCCAAGTGCAACTAACTCTGGGCAAGACCGCAATCCATATTGTAGCTTGCTACAGATCCCCCACCATGCCCCAGGATTCCCACTCCTCATTTCCTGATACACTGGAAAATATTAGGGTACAACCCAATGCCCTAATAATGGGCAATTTCAACTACCCCACCATTAACTGGAAAACTACTCATGTACCAACTCTTTTGCTCAATGTTTTCTGGAATTCATAAATTCCAGTGCCTTGGAACAACTTATCCACCCCCCACCAGAGGGAGCAATATCCTAGACCTGGTCATTGCCAACATGGGCAACCGGTGTTCCGCACCAGAGGTCAATTCCTTGTTGGTCAGATCCAGTGACAAGCTAATCACCCTAGACATCCACATCCCGCCCCACCCCACCCCCATTAGGGAAACCACTGTAAAAAATTTCTCCAAAGCCAACTTTACGCTTCTTAAGATAGAAGTGGCAAACTTCATGACACCCATGCAGATGGACAATAGAGGTACAACTGTTAAATCCTATAAGCACTTACATGAGTGCATAGATCATGCTATCCCTAACAGAACCAAGATGCTATCCTCCAAAAAAAGGAAGCCAATCTGGTGGTTCCCCTACCACAACAAAACTCTACAACAGAAGAAAGAAACTGTTGCAAAAAAAGTAAAATCCCATGATTGGAGGAACTCCCTGGTTAGCCTCAGTAAGAAGCTGAGATCCCTCATAAAATCTTCCAAAGCTAGTTACAAAAACAAAATCACCACAGATTCTAAAGACAACCACAAAGCATTCTATAGCTATGTCAAGAATCTCAATGGCAACACTCAGATCTGCTCTGAGTTACAGTACAATGGCACTAAATATACAGAACTAACTGATATTGCCAACATCCTGGCAGATAGGTTCAGTGCTAACTTTACCCCCCTCTCACCCCCTAAAGGGCCCATCTCTATACCGGAAGAATGCAAAGTTCCTGTAATCATGGCTACACAGGTAAAAACCACACTCTCCAAAGCCAAGAACACAGTATCCATGGGACCTAACAACATCCCAGGCTGCGTTCTGCACGAGCTACAGAATGAACTGGCACCCCACCTAAGTACCATGTTCAATCATAGCCTCACCTCAGGCTTTGTGCCCACTGAATGGGGCACAGTCACAGTTATCCCACTCCATAAAGGGGGAGCCACCATGGACCCCAGGAACTACCCCCCAATTAGCCTGATGAGCCTGGTCTGCAAGGCAATAGAACGTATCATCATGGAACATATAAACAAAAACATTGGTAGTCTCCAAACCCTGGACCCCACCCAGTTTGGGTTTGTAAATGGTAGATCATGTCTCCTAAACCTAAATGACTTCTTTGAAGCAGTCACCAAAGCTGTAGATGAGGGTAAAGTAGTTAACACAGCCTATCTAGATCTCGCCAAGGCTTTCAACACCATCTCCCACTATGGAATTATAGATAAACTCACTAAACTAAGTATAAATCCCTATGTCACAAGATGGGTTGCCAACTGGCTCACTGACAGAACCCACACTGTGAAAGTAGCAGATTTTAAATCTGACTTTAGACCAGTAACAAGTGGAGTACCGCAGGGTTCAGTCCTGGGTCCTCTCCTGTTTGGTATCTACTTCTCTGAAGTACAGGCTAACACAGAAGATCTTTGGCCAATGACATTCGAAGATGACTGCAAACTAGGAGCCATAATCGAAACTCCTAATTATGTGGACATCCTACAAAAGGGCCTCACTGAGACAGATGCCTAGTGTCAAAGCCATGGACTTAGGCTCAGTGTCAAAAAGTGCATCGTCATCCTCTTTGGTAAAAACTCTGTACCCATGAACTACCACATAGGCGGTAGTCTACTTAACACCGAAATTATGATAAGAGACCTTGGGACACAGGTGGACAGTAGTCTCTCCTTTGATAATCACATCGCCACAGTAGTCAGGAAATCTTTCTACGTAGCACACCTCATCACAAAAGGTTTCTCATCCAGGAAAAAAGAGGTCATTGTTCCCCTCTACTCGAGACTCATTAGATCCATTATAGAGTACAACGCCCCTTTTGATATGTACCTCACAAGATATCTACAACAACTGGAAAGGCCACAGAAATACCTCACAAAGAGGATTAATGGCCTCAAACAGATGCCCTATGCAGACCATCTCAAAAAACTTCCGGCTTTACTCCATTGCATATTGCCTACTCACAAAGCTATGTCAAACCCAGAGCTGTTGGACATGCTCCACTTAAAGAAATCCCAATCCCTCTGAGCTACATGCTCTAGGGACCTAAACGTTGTCACCACAATAAACAGAACATGCTGGAGGGATAGATTCATGTCCCAGAGACTTCCCATACTCTGGAAAAAACTACCTATCTATATCAAACAAAGCTCCTCATTAACACTCTTCAAGAAAAATCTTGATGATTGGATGGGAGATAGGAAATTCACCCCGGGTATCACTTCTGTGGCTCTGCTGGACAGGGGCACAGGAAAATAATTTTCTTGGGTGGCGAAAGCCAGGGTACCTTTTTGGCTAGGCTTATATATGCCCTAGGGCCAATAGCCTAGTACCTACCTATGAACCTATGAACATGAAGAACTGTCTTCTGCAACAGTTATGAAACACAGAGGTAGTGACTCCCAAGACTGAAACATACTACCAACAAAAAGACTACCTCATCAAAAACTTCACATACAAAATACCACTATTCCATATACACTATCTTAAACTAAAACCAATATTTATGTTTGCACAAAGGAACACTTGATCATATGTGGATACAGTCTTTCTGATACCATCCACATTGGGGTGATGATATGTGCATTTGACCTTATGAATCATATGAAGTTACTAGGCTAATGGTCCTAAGGCCCTTATGAGCCTAACCAAGTTCTACCCTTATTTCCACGATCAGCACCTATTGTCCCTGTCCATGAGGGACAAAGGTGGAACCCTTAGGGTGAATTTACTGTTACCCATCTAATCATCCATATTGCATTTGAAGGGGGGGGGTCAATGAAGTTTGACATGAAGTGGAATCTGTTCCAAAGTTGTGGTAACCTCTGAGAGACAAATCTGTCCCTCTGGCAGGTTCTATTAATGTCACATACCAGGTTAAGGTCTTCAGAGGAACTAACCTGTGTACCATTTGACTTGTGGATATGCAACATTTCCAATAAAACAGGGTCAGATATTGCTTTATATGCAAGGCAGAGATCACCTCTGAGTAGTCTGTATAAAACAGAATAAAGTAAGAGTGATTTTGGATGATATACATAGAACAAATGCTGAAGACCTTGAATTTTCCTTTTGAGGAACCTTTGTGGTCTCTCCAGTTACTGCAGGTGCTTGGAAAGGTACATACCAAAAGGGGAGTTGTACTCAATTATTGGCCTGATGAGGGAGGAGTGCATGGAGCCTATACCTTCTTTTTTCTGGAGGCAATGCCCTTACTTATGAGATGAGCAATATAGAATGCCCTTCTTATCACTGGAGACATGGTGATCAAAGGTAAGGTTGCTGTCAACCTGTGTGCTCAGGCCTCTCAGTACTGAGTGCATATTTAGGGTGTTGTTATTGATGTGGCAGTTAGCAGGAACATTGATCTTACCAAAATGGATGATGATACATTTTTTTGAATTGAGTTTAAGGCCATGACTTTGGCACCAATCATTTGTTTGTGTAAGACCCTCTTGTAGGATGTTGACATCATTTGGAGATTCTTTGACCGCTCCCAACTTGTAGTCAGCCATAGACCTTTAGTTTTTGCTTGTACTTCAGAAAAATAAATTGCAAACATTAGAGGTCCCAGGACTGATCCCTGTGGAATTCCACTGGTTACAGGTCTGCTGTTGGAGGTGGATCCCCCTATTTTGACTACATGTGTTTTATCAGTGAGCCAGTTAGTGACCCATCTAACAATATAAGGGTTGATACCTAGCTGGGTGAGTTTGTCAATAATGCCTGAGTGGGGGATAGTGTCAAAAGCCTTGGCTGAGTCTAGGTAGGCTGTATGAACAGATTTCCCTTCATCGGTGACTGTCTGAAAGAAGTTCACCAGGTTTAACAGGCATGATCTCCCTTTGACAAATCCAAATTGAGTAGGGTCAAGTGTTTGGAGATTATCTAGATCTTTGTAGATAAGGTCCATGATGATTCGCTCCATGGCCTTGCAGATACAGATAGTCAGGTTAATAGGTCTATAGTTCCTGGGGTCAGTGAAAGCACCACCTTTGTGCAAGGGAATAATGGTGGCCCTTTTCCATTAAGCTGGGATTAATCCAGTGCTTAGACTATGACTGAATAGAGTACCTAATGGTGTTGTTAATTCTTGTTGGAGCCCATGTAGTACGGAGCCTGGGACATTATCATGTCCCATAGAGGCTGTGTTTTTGGCCTTAGAGAGAATGTTTACAACCTGCTCTTTAGCAATACAAGGTAGGAGACAGGTGGTAGGGATGTCATGGGGTATGTGTGGCAGGGACAGGGAAGTGACAGTGACCTAACTTTTGACAAGTGTGCCCATTGTTGCAAGAAAGTCCTGCTATATTGCACAGCTTATAAACAAAGGCACTGTGCCTAAATCTAGTGATGTCATACTCCCCTTTTGCTCAGCCTTCATTAGGCCAGTCATTGAATTCAGTGCCCCCTTTGGCATTAATCTGGCCAGGCATACATACAACAACTGGAATACCCACAAAAATATCTTACTAAAATGATACAAGGCCTAAACAACATGTTGTACATGGACCAACTCAAAGCCCTGTTACTACACTTGTTATCCTACAAACTGCTAAGAAATTACCTGTGTCTCACATGCAAGGCATCCTCTTGCCAAATATGAATGGATTAACTGCACATCAGAAAGTCCAATAGCATCAGAAATACTCAGTCTAGGAATCTAACCTTCTTCTGCAACATCAACAGAGTAGTTTAGAGGGACAAGTATATCCCAGAGAGGATAGCACTGCTCTGGAACAGACTCCATATCCACATTAGATATAGTTCACCTTTGTCCATACTGAAGCGCAACTTGGATCTTTGCATGAGAAACAGAAAATTTACCCCAGGACTGGTCCCTGTACTACTAATGGATAGAGACAGCTCATAAATGCTTTATCCCATGCATGGTTCCCCTCAAATTATCTATAGTATAATCCCTGTTATTCTCATTAGGGGTAATACATAATTATCCACCATGGGATGGGCAAGACTAATCTCTAACCAAATGGGTTAGTTTAATTCATGCACAAAAGGGGAAATTGGATAGGCTTAAAATGGCCCACAAGGGCAGCTAGCCTAATACTTACCTATGAACCTATAAGAGTAAAAGCATTGCATGCACATAATCCCCTCGTCAAAACTGCAAGCACCAAGAGGCACAAATGTACCACACTCCAGACAGATACACTGACACAGAAAACACTAACACACATGTACTTCAACACTGGAACTTAGGCATGCACATCCTTCTTCATCTGTCATAATTAAAAAACTCTACCCACTTCTATACCTTTTGTTTTTCTTTTTCCTGGCACCCAGTCTTTTCTTCTGCATTCTTTGCTGGGAGGGTTATTAATCAACATACACAAGTGCTAGTGTCATGACGTAGAGGGAAGATGTAGGGCTTCACCTTTGATTACAACGGTAACATAAATGAACAACTAGCTGGGTGAAGGAACATGTGGTGTGTTGTGTTATACTTAAGGCAGCTTACTTAATATCCAGCAATATCAGACTTTGTTCTATTGCACAGCTGCAGTGGAGGCAGGGGTGTCATGGTCCATATCTTCAGTACACCCACAGAACTGAATTCTAGAGTAGAAGTGTGAATGAGATAACCCACAGAAGAGATAAAGTTAGTGGTAATTTAAAATATAGGAAAAGGTTAAGAGAGAAATAAAAGTAGAATATAATAGAGGTAAATCCTGACTACATAGTGAATAAAGCAGCAAAAAAGGCAAATAATGACAAATAATGACTATTTACAGAAGATGAATATTGGATTTAGTTGAACTGAATAGGTAATTGACAAAAGGAGACAAAATAATATATAACTGTGACAGGTAAGTGGTGGACAGGGGCTACAGTGTTTGGATCTGCTGTACTGTCTGCCAATAAATTCATTTATCTAAACTCTGAAATCTTAAATCTGATTGCCACAAGTGGCATGTTCTCTCAAGTCACACCACTGGTACTAAACAGAATAAATATAAAAAACACACATAAATATAAATATAAATGAGTCATTAATTGCAGCTTGGCCACAAGAGCATACAGGAAACAGCAACTGTTGCCTTGGATAAGGATATAAACCATCCAAACCCAATAACAGGCTTCCCACTGAATACTCTACCAAGTACAGCCTTTGGACTAGCTCCACAGACCCCTTTCTCACCCGACTCTGGGTATAAAAGTCATCCATTACTCACTTGCCCAAATTAACTATATTTTGGCACACACACACACACACACACACACACACACACACACACACACACACACACACACACACACACACACACACACACACACACACTAATTCCATGGAAGAATGGTAATTTTCTCCAAGGTAGTAAACTGCTGCCACTCCAGACTACCAGCCTGGGGACCATTCAGTTACTCCAAGTAGAAAACGAACTGACAGACGAAAAACTGAAGAAAAGAACACACTGTGAACAGGCACCAACACTTCACTCAGCTCGATGAAGAAATAAATATAAAAAGCTGTTCTTATTCACTTTAATACTAAAATAAAATAAAATTAAGCGCTTTTCGTTTGGGATCTCCCAAACGAAAAGCGCTTAATTTTATTTTGTTTTAGTATTAAAGTGAATAAGAACAGCTTTTTATATTTAGTTCTTCATCGAGCTGAGTGAAGTGTTGGTGCCTGTTCACAGTGTGTTCTTACCATTCAGTTACTGTTTCATGCCATTTAATAGGCCAAACAATTATAAACAGAAATGACTGTATCACAGTGCAGTCTAGGTAATTCGAGATGGATGTCATCATTTAGGTTTATAGGTTCATAGGAGGTTATTAGGTTAGCAATCCTAGAGCCATAACAAGCCTAGCCATGTTAATCCGAAGTTACCCCATTTGTCCTTACTAAGTGAACTTATTTTGCAGAGCAAGTCTGTGGTCAACATTGACTCCCCCTGTCCATGAGGAACATGGGTGCCAACACCAGGATGAATTTGCAGTCTCATATCCATTTGTTCAGGTTGCACTTAAATAGGGTCAGTGAGGAGCTCTGCTTCATGTGAATTGGAAGTTTATTCCAGAGGAACATCAGTCATTAGGAGAAATATTTGTTTCTCCAGCATGTTCTGTTAATGTGACAGGCTTGGTTAAGAACCCTAGAGTGAGTGACTCTTGTGCCATTAGATCTGTGGATGTGAAGCATATCCATCAGGGCAGGGTCAGAGACTGCCCTGTTAGCCAGGCACAAGTCTCTTCTCAGCAGCCTATATGATACAGAGTACAGTAAAAGGGCTTTTAGTCTATCCATGTATGTCATGGTTTGGAGCCACTGTATTTTCTTGGTGAGGAATCTCTGTGGTCTCTCCAGCTGCTGCAGGTGTCTGTTGAGGTACATGCAAAAAGGGAGCATTGTACTCTATCAGTGGTCTGATGAGGGTCAAGTACAGAGGTGCTATAACATCTTTAGACCTGGATGCAATGCCTTTACTTATGAGGTGCACTACATAGAATGCTTTCCTTACCACAGTGGAAACTTGGTAGATGAAGTTCAGATTGCTGTCTACCTGTATTATTTGATACTAAGTGTTTTTACCAGAAATCTCAGGTGTTTTTTGGTGCACAAAAGGAACAGATGCAAATGCTTAATGAGACTGACTCTGATGACTTAAATGACTCTTTATTTGATATATCGATTTATGACAATCCATTTTGTAATTTTGATAATGATGTTGATGATATGTCTGATGCTGAAAATGGATTTAATGTTGTAACTGATGGTAAAGATGATGTTGGTTTTCATACTGGTTGTGGTACATTGTTTGTGCCTAACTTGCCTAACTCTAGTAATTTCATGCCACCAAAAACATCTATGCTGATTAACTTTGAGACTGTTTTGTGTAAAAAATGAATATGAGTTTTTTAAGTTTTTGAAATCTCATAGGAAATTTAATTTGGACAAGCAGGAATGGTTACCTTTGAAGCATTTGAGAGATGAAAATGTGAATTATGTATTTTTGCAAGCTGATAAGGAGGGGTAATTGGGTCATTATGTCAAAATCTCAGTATTATAAAATAGTTTATGAGTTATTATCTAAGGAGAATGAATATGAGAAGTTGACCCATAACCCTGTAACTCAATTTAATGGGATGTTATTAGAGATACTAGAATGGGGTGAAAGATTGTTTTTTGTAACAGCACATGATGTTAAAAAAATTGTATATTCCATTTCCTAGGGATCCTATTTTTCATGCCCTGGCTAAGATTCACAAGAATTTAACTGAACCTCCGGGGAGGCCTCTTTTTTTGGAACATGTTGAAATGCTTTTGGGTAGTCATTTGAAAAAAATTATTTATCTAAAATTCCATCCCATATTAGAGATACAAATGAATTTTGTAAAATGGTGAAAGATATGCAATGGGAAGATAATTTTTATTGGGCTACTGTTGATATTAAGTCTTTATACACTAACATTAAGACTAGGTTGGGCCTGGAAACAGTAGGTAGATTGTTGGGTGAGGGACCATGGACAACTTTCTTGTTAAATTTACTTGAGTTTGCTCTGACACATAATTATTTCATTTTTAATAATGAGTTTTTCTTACAAAGGGAAGGAACAGCTATGGGGGCCCCGTCTATGCTATAATATTTATGTCCCATTTTGAGAATGTTTATATGTACAATATGTATTTTTTATCAGATCTGTTATGAAATATCAACGTTACATTGATGATTTAATTTTCATTTGTAAAAGTGATATAGGGGAATTTGAGGGGTTTATTAGGTCACTTAATAATAATCCTTTTGGGATGGAGTTCACTGGAGTTACTAATAAGCATGTTATCCAGTTTTTGGATATTGAATTGTATGTGAATAGTGACAGTAAAGTACAATATAAACCCTATAGAAAGGATATGGCAGTCAATGCTTTTTTGCATGCCGGTAATTCTCATCCTCCACATTTATTAGATTCCCTTCCATATGGGGAATTTAAGAGGATTTTTGAACATACCTCTGATAGTCATTTGCCTGAACAGGAATTTACGTAAGTTAAAGAGAGGTTGTTGTGGACAGGCTATTCAGAAGCATCTACTGAGAAAGCTAGGAACAGTGTGAAGTGTGGCCTTGATGGTTATGGGACCATTATGGAAAATGAAATTTATAGGCCAGTTAAGGATAAGGGCAAGGATGAAGGGGAATGTATATTTTTGTGACTAAGTATTCCCCTTTTTCACCTGTTTTGAAGGGCGTAGTTGATAGTTTGTGACCTATTGTATGTTATGATGATGAATTGGGGCATCTGTTTTCCAAAAAGGTCACTTTTTCATAATGTAGGTATGGTAATTTAAGAGAAATTCTTAGTTTTAAAAATAAGAGGCCATTAAGTGATCAGATAGGAATGTATAAATGTGGAAAATGTAAAGTTTGCTCTAGGGTGAGGAATATTTCCGAAACTAGTATCAATGGCAAAACGTTTGTGATTACTGATAGGTTTGACTGCCATTCCTGTGGGGTAGTTTATATCTTGGGCTGTGGCAGTTCCCCTCCTAAATGGGACATTGGTCAGACTAAGCGTATGATTAAAGTTCGTATTATGGAGCATTTGGGCGACATTAGGAATAAGCAGTTAGATAGTTCTATTGCAGATCATTTCCATAGAGTACATGGGGGACATGATGGGAGTTTATAGTTTAGTATGTTAGCTAAACCATTAATAATGGGTGGGAGTAATTTAGCACGTAAGCTATTAGAGTTGGAAAGTACATTTATATTAAATTATAGAACACTTACACCAAGAAGCTTAATTTTGGATATTAACTGGAATGTCTGAGCTGCTGTTTTAGGGTTTCATTCTTTGCATGGATGGCCATGGGTATGGCTGTTTAAGGGCTGTTTAACTGGTAAATTGTTCATTAATTTAATTGAAGATTTGTATAAAAAGACTGCATGGCCTTTTAAAAATTATTCCTCTGAAGGCACTTAGCTAAGGTACCAGTACGCTATTAAAATGTTTGCAGTATTTGGTGATTCTGTCTGGGTTTTTTTTGTTATTTTTTACTGGCTTCATTTTGTTTTTTATCTACCTGTATTCCCAGCTCTAGCACTACTGGGTTTGAGCTTAGGGAATGTTGTCAATACTGTAGTTAGTGGGGAATTCGATTTTGCCAAAGGGAATAATAATGTACTTTTTTGCATTTAGTTTTAGACTGTGGCATTGGCACCAATCATTTGTCTGTGTTAGCCCTTCCTGTAGTATGTTAACATGATTGCACCCAATTTGCAATCATCAGTGAACTTGGCAAGCCAAAGCCAATCTAATTTAGCCTCAACTTCCAAGAAGTAGATTCCGAACATAAAGGATCCAGCACAGAACCTTGTGGTACGCCAGTGGTGATGGGTCTACTGGTAGAGGTGGAGTCACCAACTTTGACAGCATGTGTTCTGTCGATGAGCCAATTGGCTACTCATCTAGTGACATAAGGATTAATCCCCAGGTGAGTGAGTTTTAAAAATGATACCTGAGTGAGGGATTGTGGCAAAAGCCTTGGCCTGGTCAAGATAGGCAGTGTGCACTGTCTTACTCTTCATCCAGGGCTTTGGTAACTTTCTTGAAGAAATTCTCCAGGTTTGATAAGCATGATCGACCCTTAACAAGTCTAAATTGGGTTGGGTCTAGAGTTTGAAGGTCACCTATGTCCTTGTAGATAAGGTCCATGATGATTCTTTTTATGGCCTTGCAGATGAGACTGGTTAGACTTATGGATCTATAGTTCCCAGGGCCTGTAGATGGCCCCCCTTGTGCTACTGTTGCTGTTCTCCACTCTGCTGAAACAAAGCCAGTTCTCAGGCTATGTTTAAAGAGATCACTAACTGGGTCTGCTAAGTCCTGTTTTAGATTGCTTAATAAGCATCCTAGGATGTTATCAGGTCCCACTGAGGCCATGTTTTTGGCCTTGGAGATTGCAGATAAGACCAGATCTCTAGAGATACTAGGCAGAGGACTGGTGTCAGGTATGCTTTGGGGTATGGCCGGTTATACCAAATCTGTCAGCTAGCAGGTTGACAATTTCCTCCAGTGCAGTATGAGTGGGGACCATCTATTAGCAGTGCTGCACAAAACTGGGCATTCCCTTTTAGGTTTTGGATGTAATTAAAGATGTCTTATGTTTATCCTAAGGATACTACTTTAGCTTTGTACTTAGCTTTAGAGGATTTCATAAGATTTCTGATTTGCTTGTTCAAGCTGAGGAGGAAATTCTTCCTCTGCTGAGTCAGTTCCCTCTTATTCAGACATCAGTTTCTTCTTCTTGTTCTATAATCTGTTTATACTTGAGGTCCACCAACGTGGCTTGTTTTTTCAGGAGGACCTGAGTTTGATCCGGTCAGGTACAGTTGATTCTATACAGCTGCTCAAGTGTTTGTGCAGGGCATCTGAGTACACCTTTGAATGCAAGTAATTGTTGTCTGTGAATGTGGAGGGTATGAAACTTTTTATACCGTCGCTTAGCAATCTGAAGTTTGCTTTGGAAAAGTTCTTCAATTTTTTTGCTTCTGTGGGGGAGTCAGGTCCAATAGTTACTTTGAATGAGACAGTTTTATGGTCCAACCTTAGGAGGGAAGGCATCACATAGGGGGGAGTGCATTGACTCTCCTTGTTGGATAGCACTATGTCTAAGCATTTGAGCCCCTTGTGGAGGTACATACTGTCTGTTCCAGAGCATTTGAATTAACAAAGTCCAGGAACTTCTGGGTGAGAGTGTTAGTGCTCGTATATGCCACCCAGTTGATGAAAGGATAGTTGAAATCACCCATGATTAAGCTGTTGGACTGCATGGACAGTGATTCCAGTAAGTCTAGGTAGGTGGTGTGCTTTTCTTGGTTTATGGTGGGAGACCTATATCTAGCAATAACTTGGTAGTGTATTTTGCTTAGAGTTAATTGGACATGGAGTAATTCGAGAGAGAGTTATACTCTTTGACCAGTCTCGAGGTGTAGAGGGATACTCCTCCACCTTTGGTTCTTTCACACCCATTTTGAGGTCTGAACGTGTGGAAGGCATTGTAGCTTTGCATGGTCAGGGTGCTTTACATGGCCTTGAACCATGTCTCAGTGGCTGCACAGATGTCAGCATCTTCCAAGGTGAAGAGTACTTCCAAGGAGGGCAGCTTCATCTTTAGACTTCTAGCATTAATGAGTAGAACCTTAAATTTGGGTCTATGTTAAATGAACGAATGATCAAAATGTCGCATACAACATACTCAACAACGTTTGATCGATCGTTCATTTAATCAGACACTCCAAATGCCAAAATTTGGAGTTCAGAAATGTTTTGGTCAGCCATCCCAGTCAGTGTAGAGTGTGACATAGACATGCTACACTGTTCGGAATGGCGACGTCGCAGGCTGCTTTGTTTAATATAACAACTCCGAGATCGTTGTACATTGGGGTAAGGGCAATTTCCTGGTAATCGCTTGTTGCGATTACCGGGAAATTGCCCTTTCCCCAATGTACAGCTATCTCGGAGTTGGTATATTTAGTTGGGGGGGCACCCCTCCCACATCAGGGTGTGTGGGGATCGAGGCCCCCCAGTTCATTTTAAAAGTAGGTGTGTTTGTGTAGGTGTGTTAGTGTTTGAATGATGTGAGTGTGTAGCAGTTTGTGTGCATTGGTTGTATGTGTGTGTTTTGTATGTTAGTGTAGGGGAGGTGTAGGACAAACAAAATCTTTCGATTTTGTTTGTTTCAGGCTTTTGAGGGTTTGAGGTTTTGAACTTATGATCATAGTGTGTCGAGTATGTTGTACTCGACATTATGATTGTGCGTTCATTTAACATAGACCCTTAAATTTGCCTTGGGTGGATTTTGTTACATCAGAAATTTTGTTGTTTTGACATAGTCTAAAAAAGGCACTGGGGGAGGTAAGCACCTTTGTCAGTATATGAAAGCCTAGATGAGACAGGTGCAGACCATCTCTGACAAACCAGCATGGCCTGTCGACCATGTCATCTCAGACTGACAGATACTGAATCCCCAGGAATGATGCAAAGCTGAACCAATTGTTCAAGTCAATAATTTTTTTTGTTTATACTGTGGCATCATCCTGGGAGAAGGTAGAATGCTGCTTAGGGCTAGGGTCATACCTGCCTAGGGCACATAATCTGAAAGTTCAGTTATGTTTCTCTTCATATAGTTCAGAGAGGTACATCTTAAGTCATTCACCGCAACATGAATTATGACTGAGTCACAGTGGTACATGTTGTTGAGTGACTTGAGTGCATGTGTGATCCAATAAATTCTGGTACCTGACAGGCAGCTGATTGACCTTCTCCTTGTCCAGCCTGGTGAGGGAACATCTGTGTATCTCACAATGGAGTCAGCCTATAACCAGGGCATTAGGTTTAGAGGTGTTTTGTCTAAAGGGCTCATTTGTTGAGACACATTTGTATGTGTTATTATGTGTAGTGGTTTCTATTTGCGTAACAGTGTGTGCACTTTATATTTGGGAGGTTTCTGAACTTTGGTAGACTTCTAGTGAGCACCTCTGTGTATGTGGATTTATGTGTTTTGTGTTTTGTGTGAGAGGTGAAGTGTGTGTATTGACAACCTGTTTGGTATCTGGTTTGTTATTACATGAGAGAAGTGGATCCAATTTCATAGTGTACTTACATCTCTCACATAGGGTATCTGTTTGCTGTAGGAATAAATGGTTGTCAGTATACATGAGGCAGTTGCTACATTCCCTCAATATTCACGTCAGTCAGGCTGGCTGGAAAAATGATAGGAAACTGCCTGTCCATTATAGCAGATTTTTACCTCATGAGCTATTAGGGAAAGGAGTGGGCTAGACTGACCAGTTTTTGCATTATGACTATCAAGGGTTTTTCAATTGAGAGTTGTGGATGATAACTGTGGCAGCGCTGCTCAGTGAGCAACTAAGTTGCCTTTAGTACAACAGAGAAGCTTGTGAGGGTCCCACTAACAATTGTCTAGGGGAAATTGTGTTTCAAGGCATTTGCATCAATGAAGTTACAACTTTGTGCACTTTTTTACACATTTCATACAAAAAGGTCACATCTTTTCATACCACTGGAAAAACACACACATATTATAGATATACATTGCACAGAAAAGGTCACAGGGTCTTACATATTTGTAGTTCATATGCTGCATGTTTTATAGGGCTTATGTGCAGCTTACACATCTATTTCAGCCTGACCCAGTAAACAGCGGCATCACAATTATAGCTGTGGAAGAGTGGGTCACGTACAGCTTATTAAAGAAATATGAGAGACATTGCAAGATGAGAACACTAGAAAGAAACAAAACAAAGTAGGAGGAAATGAAGAGAGGAGATGTGGAAATGAATAAGTACTGCAGAGTATAACAAAATTTAAAAAAATAATAAAATGTTACAGGCAATAGAAAATAAGAAGATATATTACTACTGATAAAGTCAGAGATGTGGAGAAAAGGTAATGTTAAGCAGTTTTTTGTTGTTTCAATGTACTAATATAGCAATAACCCATGCCTGGGTGTGGGTAATGCTGGATTTACCCACGGTTGGTGTGGTTTGGTCACGAGGGCGAAGCCTGATTGGCCAAACAAAGCCAACCGTGGGTAAATCCAGCATTACCCACACCCAGATGCGGGTTATTGCTATTATACAATGACTTTATTTAAGAAAAAAAATTACTTTTCTTAAATAATGGCATTGTATAATGCCTCCTTGCTGCACTTCCGCAGCTGTCTGGTATTCTGCGGCAGTTCTGATGTACTGCGCATGCATATGCCTACGCAGTACATCAGAGCTGTGGTGAAAGCAATGGAGAAAGGAAGATCTCCGTTGCTTTTTACAAACTGTTTCGCTATGTTAAATGGGTTTAACATAGTGAGACAGCATTAAAAAAAGCAACGGAGATCTTCCTTTCTCCCTCGTGACCAAACCACACCAACCTTGGGTAAATCCAGCATTACCCACACCCAGGCGTGGGTTATTGCTATATTAACATAGCAAGACAGTGTTAAAAAAAGCAACGGAGATCCTCCTTTCGCCCTCGTGACCAAACCACACCAACCGTGGGTAAATCCAGCATTACCCACACCCAGGCGTGGGTTATTGCTATATTAACATAGCGAGACAGTTTTGAAAAAAGCAACAGAGAAAGCAAGATCTCCGTTGCTTTTTACAAACTGTCTCGCTATGTTACAGGAGTTTAACATAGCGAGACAGCTTTAAAAAAGCAACAAAGAATCTCCGTTGCTTTTTTTAAAGCTGTCTCTCTCTATGTTAAACTCATTTAACATAGCGAGACAGTGAGAAGCAATGGAGATCTTGCGTTCTCCGTTGCTGTAAAAAAAGAGCTATAGTAATGGAAAAACTCCGGGTGACCGGACCTTTTTCCATTACTATAACTCTGATTTACAATGTGCACGCTGATCAATCAGCATGCACATTTTTGAATATTAATGGGGGGGGGGTCATTATATAAATAACAGTAATTTTTTTCACCTCAGATATGTCAAGATAATTAATTGATATATGACTTCTATTGAAGTGTAGTCTGAGCCTGAAATAAAGAGTGTCTGATATGAAAGGTTAAATTTAGTGGTAAGTAGCATGCACTTAATTTTATTTACATTTAGGTATGTATTCCAAGAATACATTGGTGAAAATTTTGTATATGATAAACTGAGCTCTTAGCATTAAATGTAGAGTTAAAATTCAAGGATATTCTTAAATACGTTACCTTAGTTGGCAAATGGTTTAAGAAAGGGAAGATCGTAAATAATGTCCTATATAAGCATTTAATTGTTTGTTCAGTTTTCAAGAAATTTGTGATCTTTGTGATTAAACAAGATTGCCTAGATGTTAAAGGTAGAGACTTGGAGGGAATACTTGATTAAAAGGAGTGCAAATGGCAAATTTTGTGCAGTGCATGCATTTCCCCATGACTGAATGATAATTTAAATGTTAAAGGCATTTTAAGGAATAGATACCTTTATCATTGGCACATAATAGTCCTTTATTCAATTTTAATCTGAATGTCTTTATATGTATGTTTTTAAATCCAGCTTGATCAACATGTATTGTTGAGATCTGAAATATTTTGCTAGTTAATTCTTTTTCAATGACTTTTTCAGCACATGAGAATTAAATGTTATTTGATGTGAGTACATCATTCTAATGTCTGAGATAGCAGATGAAAGCACTTAATGGTGTAGTTTGTTTTATCTTACATGCATGATTCCCTCGGAACATTTTGTGCTCAGTTTGCTTTACTTTTTTTCTTTTGACCTTTAATTTATGCCCTGAGAATTTCAACAGTGTACACACAGCTCTTTTTTCTGTACTTTATAGTCTCAGTGCATCAAGTGTCTTTACTTAAAATATTAAGCTCTGTACTAATGTGCAGTTTACATCCAAAATTTCATGTATCAGTTCTCGGCATTTCATGCTAACAATCTGATGACCTCTTGCCTCACTCTGTCTGATGCATTGTCATATTTCACTCCAGTGTTTTCACTTTAACTGTGCCATCAAACAGCCTAATTTTTATTTTCAACATTATACACACTCTTCTGAACACACTTGTCTTTCCTTTGACTTACCTTAGCAAACTGATTTTTTCTGCCACATCTTCTTCAAAACTCAGTAAATACAGAACAATTCTTCTTCCTGTACCTATAGTCTAGTTTAGTGCACAAGGCTTGAATTTCAACTGTACCATACTTCCTGTGTACTTCATGGATCTCTCTATCATCACCATTACTATTATAATGCATTTTCAGTCAATTTCTTACTTGCGCCTTTTTGACTCACATTTTATTTTATATACCACCATTTCCTCAATTAATTATTTTAACAGTGGATTTATAATTTTACTTATTCTGCATACATCCACAACTTTGATAAAGTTAGGTCTGCTTCTTTTAATGACATGTTCCTGTTTGTTCATTTTTTAATAAAATAAACTATTCAATTATCTTATTAATAAATCCAGCACCTAGGACTAGAATGTGTTCAGATTTGATAGGTTGTAGCGTCTAGCTTATGAACTTTCAATTTTAGTTTGGTTCACTTTTAACCCCAAGTATTTCATCACTGTAGGTTCTCTCTACTTGTGTATGTGACTTTACTGTGGTCTCATGTTTGGGAGTCTATATAAAGTCTACATGTATTAGGGCATTTTATGAGTCTATTCTTGAGGTAAAAGTATTTTTAGGTGCATTTTTCAGAACTTTTGTGTATGCAGGTGTAGGTGTATGCACACAGAGTAGATATGCTATTGATTTTTTAGCCACAGTTTTCAGGATATGTTTCTCAGACATTTAAGCTCCTGCCAATACGTTTATATTATTCTTGTTAGTTAAAATCCAGTTTTACCTTTGTCAAATAGTCACTGATTAGGTCAGCTTTTTTGGTAACTTTTCTTTTTAGACAAATTGTAGATGCTCTGTTATGTTCTGTTTAGAGCTACTTCTATGATAATCCTGGGTAGTAGTACTAGAAATTTAAAAATTAATAAGCAATAAAAAAAATGCTGACAGGAAACAGGTTAGTCCACTAATTTATTCCAGTGCTATGATCTGAAGAGTGGAATACATTGGAGGACTAATATCTGTTTCCTGTCTGCATTTGGTGTTTTGGGTTTCTGTTTTTCAAATGTTAAAATCAAGCTAGGAAAAATGATTAAACCTACAGATACTGAAGTGTGCAACAAGTGGGTGTGAAAAATATGAATAGGGTATCTGAAGTTTAATTATTTTAAGGGGAGTGCCTTCAGAAAATTATTTTGTAGCGATCACTAGTAGGAGTGAATCCAGGCATGGCCAACATGGCTGATAAGTAGAAGCAATGGTGTGAATATCAGTATGAGAATTTGACTCCTGACAGGAAAATGTCTACAAATCCACTCAAAAAACAATGACATTTATATCTATGGTTCTATATTTTATGCTTTTATCCTTTGTTGACCTGTTTAGTACTAATATGCCAGTGAGCTGTTTTCAGAGAAGATCTCAGATGGTATTTATACTATTAGGGGAAATTTGTCCATGGCATTGAGGAACTTCCACTACTACTTTCAGTAGGCATCATGGGATCTTTTATATTTGCCTGAGCTATTACTAACTCAAGCAGATGGGACCGTCATAAAACATCTCATTCAAAGAACAGCACACTCAGAAGTGAAGCACCCCTCTCCAATGCTGCACTGCAGTAGCAGCAATCTACTCACCTGGAGTAGGAATAGAACCCCCAAGACTTCCAGTATCAAAGTGGGTGTGCTACCTGTTGCAGCACCGACACTGCAACATAATAACTTAAGTGACTAAAATTGGTAGAAATTCAATAAATTCAATAAGTTATATTAAAATTTTCACGTACAATTACAGGATTCAAACGGTTTATTCAGTAAAAGCAATGTGTACCATGAACAGAGATTCAGCTCTAAGGAAAGACTTTCAACAAGTATTTACTTCACTGTAAGAATTTACATTATAAGGTGAGCAGTTCCAATCAAAAATGGATTTCATGTCAGAGAATTTCATGAAACAAACTATTTATTAAATACTGTGATTTCCCAACATGAAACTCAGATTAAAGACATGGAAAATACTGTAAATGATATGGATGGTAGATTAAGGAGGAAGAGAATTCTTACTAAAACAAAATGCTTGATTGGTGAAAAAAATAGATTTAGAGAACTGGAAGAGGAAAAATATCATCAGGACTTTTAATGCACCAGAAAATGGGAGGTTGACATAGTGAGTTTCTTCTTATTCATCTTTTTAACACCTATATTGAATTATCGGGTCTATATTATATCCTCGAACGCTTAAAAAAGCGAACGCTGATTGATCGAACTTATTTTCATGAAACTGCAAAATATCGAAGCAGCAGAAACTCAAATTTTTTCCTAGGGAAAGAGTTCGGTTGTCCGTTTCTGTTGCTTCGGTATTTTCAGTGTTATGGTGGAAAGTTACCGGTCGGATTCAGGTAAGTGTGCGATTGTGTGGATGTGAGTGTTAGGATGATTTAGGTGAGTTAGGGTTAGGGCTCAGGTTAGGTGTGTGTGCGATTGAGTGGACATGAGGGTTAGGGCGGATTTAAGTGAGTTAGGGTTAGGGAGCGGGTGAGGTGAGTGTGTGATAGTGACGGACCTTAGGGTTAGGGTTTGGGTTAAGGTAAGTGGGTAGTTAGTGGTGTGTGCATAGTTTAGTGTAGGGTTAGGTATCAGATTTTAGGTGTATGTGTGTGGATTTCTGTTTGTTTGGTGTGCTTGTGTTGTGTGTATGTGTTTTGGATCAGCGATTTTTTTCCTTGGGAAAAAAATCGCTGATCTGACAGTTCGAGATTGTAAGCTTTCGCTTAAATTAGGTTGATCAATCAGCGTTCATTTTTTTAAGCGTTCGATGATATAATATAGACCCGAATTATCACTTAAGATATAAGCAAACGTGCATTTATATGAAAGAAAACAAACCATGATAACATGTTCAGAATTACCAACATTATACATCACATATTATTTTATGTAATTATCATTAATCCAACATTGCATAAACTTGATCAGTTCCTATCATTCCTTAAACCACACTCCGCCTTCAAAACATTATTCTGCATGTATTGTTCCCACAATTTCCAATTTTAATTTGTAATTTGTTCCTCCCCTTTTTGCACTCCAGTTGTTTTATCTCTGTTACAATATTCACTACCTCAATTACAGTTGATTTAGACTTTAATTTCCATTTTCTAGTAATTGCTTTTTTGGCAGCCACCAGAATTAAACTTGAGAAGGCCTTACTATGCCTAAGCAATTTAGATCCTGTATCCCAGCTCAAATATATAAATAAATAAATAGTTTCCAATTTGCTCACCCAATATTGCCGACAGAGTACTCTCTAGGTGCTTTTTAAAGTCTACCAACTCATTACACTCCCAAAATATATGTTCCCAGTTATCTCTTTCTTCTGCATCACACCTTCAACATTTGCTATCTATCTGGGAAAAAATTATTTGAAGTCTGCACTCCAAATGTCTTCTTGGCCTCTTCCCACTCTTTTACCTTTTCCACTCTTGATATTTACTCCCAATACCTTGGTTCCTTTGCTAGTTGTCTCCAATAAATTCCACCTCCCTCTTGTCTGTTCTCTATATCCCTAACAGCAGTAATCCCTACCAGCAGAATCTCCTTTCTCCATTCTTGTGTTAGCTTAGTTCATAGAATAGTTTCTGCTACTTTATGAATATAATATTGTTTTGCTCTTTTTAATTTATCCAAATCTTTTGGGTTTCTAATACCATGATGGGAATGAACCCCATTCCTAAGTCAAAGTATGATTAAAGTTCATGAAATGAGTATTGTTTCAATCATTGATGTCAGCCAGAAGTGCTCTTCAAAGCACCCGCAATGAGCCCAGTAATGACTCCTTCTGCAATTCGTACTGAGTTACATGTATTGGTAACACATCCAAAAACGATTGTAGATTTATTTTATAAGACCCATTGCTTCTACTACTATTGGAACTGTCTGGGTGCCTTTTGTTCACATTGCTCTCGTTTCTGCCTGCAATTCCTGATATTTTATGACTTTGTGTCTCTCTGTACACAAGACACTGTAGTCACTGGGTGCAGTGATTTCAATGATTAATGCTACTTTTGTCTTCTTTTCATGGACCGCTATATCTGGTTTTCTTGCATCTATCTTTTGAACTGTTAGTAATGTATGATCTCATGTGATGTAGACTTCATCATTTTCTGTGATGCTTTCTGGCTCATGTTTCCAGTGTTTTTCAGCTAATTCAATATTATAATGTTTGCACAATTTCAGTGCAATAGTCTTGCCACATTATTATGCCTTTCAGTATACAGTCCTTCTGCCATTATTGTATCACAACCAGCAACAAGGTGTGCAACTGTTCCCAATTATGTTTTACAAAACCTACATTTGTCTGTTTCTCTCACATGTTCAATGGACCTTGTAAATCAAGGTATACATAGCCCACTACCTTGAGCCGGCAATATTAACCTTTCATCTTTTGCTTTGAATTCACCTCTCCTTTACCATTCCTGCATTCGATCCTGATCAACATGAGGCTCTTCCAGGAGTTTTTTTATACTTGCAACTATATTTATGCATTTTCCACATTTTTTGCCTTCGCATCTGATCCTTTGCCTTATATTCTTTCTTTTTCTTTTTTGGCACATTCAATTGCTGCCTGATTTTTATCTACTTCTGGTTTGATTTCCATTCCTGCTTTACGCGGATATGCTTCTGCTAGTCTAAGAAGGGAAGTAATCTTAGATTTATTCTGCTCATGTTTCAAAACTTTCACTATGTCTGGATCTTTTGAGATCAGTAGATATATATGCAGTCCCACGACTGCAGATCTATACATGTAATCAATTTCAAGGAGGCCCATAACTCCTTCAGAACGGGGAATATATAATCTTGGGATGCATTGATTTTTATAAATCATTTGATGAGCATGAAGCATCCTTCTTGTTTTCTTGTCTAATCTATCCAATACCTTTTGGGGCCAGTCAGTCAATTCAAAACTCTAAGTTAGGACAGTAGGAATGTTTCCGTATTTTGAGGATTCTACACTGTCCTTTTTTACAGTCCTGGCACCAGTGCGCCTACCAGGATTGGGTACTTTTTTATCCTGGGTCTTGTGCACCCAGCTATCTTTTTAAATTTTTGACCTACTTCTGTCCATGATATATGCTATATAAAATACAGTGTATATATCAGTGTCGTGTTTGTGAGATTTTGTGAAAAAACAGGGTCTACCTCATGAAGGTACTCACCAAGACTTGCGGATGAATTCAATTTCAGCAATACTACTCTCCTTTTCTTACAGGCTTATCAGCTCTCCATATTTTTTTATTTTCTGTAGGTCTTTTGGGTTTCTAATACCATGACGGGAATGAACCCCATTCCTCAAAGTATGATTAAAGTTCATGAAATTAGTATTGTTTCAATCTTTGATGATAGCCAGAAGTGCTCTTCGCAGCACCCGCAACATGCCCAGTAATGACTCCTTCTGCAATTTGTATGTGGTTACACATATTGGTAACATATCTAAATATGATTCTAGATTCTTTTTTATAAGACCCATTGCTCCTACTACTATTGGAACTGTCTGGGTATCTTTCTTCCACATTGCTCTCATTTCTGTCTGAAAATCCTGATATTTTATGACTTTGTGTCTCTCTGTATGCCAGACACTGTAGTCACTGGGTGTGCTGATTTCAATGATCAATGGTACTTTTGTCTTCTTTTCATGGACGACTGTATCCATTTTTCTCACATCTATCTTTTGCACTTTTGGTAATGGGTGATCCTATGTGATGTAAATTTCATCATTTTCTATGATGCTTTGTGGCTCGTATTTCCAGTGCTTTTCTGTCACTTCAATACCATAATGTTTACATAATCCCCAGGGCAACAGTCCTGCCACATTATTATGCTTTTCAGTATACAGTCCTTCTACCATTACTTTATCACAAGCAGCAACAAGGTGTGCGACTGTTTCCAGTTCTGTATTACAAAACATACATTTGTCTGTTTCTCCCATATGTTCAATGGACTTTGTAAACCAACGTGTACATATCCCACTATCTTGGCCCGCCAATATTAACCTTTTATTTCTTGGTTTGAATCTGCCTTTCTGTAACCATTCCTGCGTTCGATCCAGATCAACATGAGGTTGCTCCAGAAGTTCTCTTTACTTGCAACTATATTTATGCTTTTTCCACATTTCTTGCCTTCTCATCTGGTCCTTCACCTTATATTCTTTCATTTGTTTTTGGCACATTCATTTGCTGCCTGACTTTTATCTACTTCTGGTTTGATTTCTATTCCTGCTTCATGCCAACATACTTCTGCTAGACTAAGCAGGGAAGTCATCTTAGATTTATTCTCCTCATGTTTCAAAACTTTCACTACATTTGGGTCTTCTGTGGTCAGCAGATATGTGTGCAGTCCCACAATTGCAGAGCTATACATGTAATCAGTTTCAAGGAGGCCTATACCTCCTTCGGAATGGGGAATATATAATGTTGGTATACACACTGATTTTTGTAAATCATTTGTTGAGCATGAAGCATCCTTCTTGTTTTCCTTTCTAATCTATCCAACATGTTTTGGGACCACTCAATCACTCCAAAACTATAAGTTAGGACAGGAAGAGCAAATTGGTTTATATCTTGAATTTTGTTCCTAGATATCAATGCTTTCAGGATTAATTTAAGTCTTCTAAAGTACTCTTTACTGTATGTTTTATTCCCATTTGTTCATGTTTTATTGTTGATCCTTCATCACTTCCCAAATATTTATACACTCCCTCTTGTTCAAGTTCTTTTATCACATTCTTTTCCAGAACTGATGTTTTTTTTTTTTTTTGGTGCAGCAGTTTTCCTCCTTTAAAGGTATCTTTTGCACATTTATCAAGACCAAATGACATTCTTATATCATCTGAAAAAGTTTTGACAACTTGCAGTTGTGCTTTCAGTTCTTCATCTGATGAGCTCTACAGTTTTAAATCATTAACAAAGAGAAGATGAGAAATCTTTACACTTTGTTGTTTTCTAGCAGTCAAATTATAGCCATAGCCTAAGTTTTTAAGTAGACAGTTTAATGGGATAAGGGCAAGGCAGAATAGCAGCAATGACAGAGAGTCACCCTGGAATATCCCCCTTTGAATTTTTATCCCTAGAATAATAATGTCTTTTATCATGGTTTAATTGCAAAGTGGTCTGCCACTGTTTCATTGTCACTGTACTGTAGTCGATTAGTGTAGGATGTATCATGCATTTTTAAGCACTCTTTTATTCATGAATGTGGGATACTGTCAAATGCTTTTTTTAGTCAATCCATGCCATACTTAGGTTTTTTCCCTTTTTACAGATCTCCACTATGACTTTATTTAACATCAGATGATCCTTTGTTCCGTATGACTTTCTTTTATTGCCCTTTTGTTTTATTGCCATAATTGAGTTTTCTTCTAAATGACTATAAACTCTGTCGGCATCAATTCCAGTGTATAGTTTATACGTCTTCAGAAGGCAAGTCATTGATCTATAATTTTTTGGGTAGCTTGCATGTTCACTCTTAAGTAGGAGCATTGTATTTCCTGTTGTCAGCCAGGTTGGTGTTTGTTATGGGTGCACATATAAATAGTTACTCATGGCTAAATCTTCGTACAAAGATGTTAATACTTTCAACTAGAAGTTAGGTACTACATCTGGGCCTGGGATTTTCCAATTAGAGGCTTTTCGTAGCTTTGTTTCAGTCTCTCTGATTGTTACTTCACCCCATTTCTTATCCGTAACGTTAAACTTCTTATTTTTTCTTTTAATTCTTTTGTCCATTTAGCATCGTTGTTATGTTTCACAGGATCTTCATAAATACTTCTCCAAAATGCATCTATTTCTTCTTTTTTTGGTGGTCTCTTAATTCCTTTTGCTGTGTTTCCTAATTCTCTATAAAACTTTTTTGGGGTCATTAATAAATTGCTTATTTTGTACTTTTCCTTTTTATTTATCTGCATATCTCTAAGTGTTTCCACACGTGCTGAGATTTTTAGTTTGTTATTTGTGATAGTGCACGATAGATCCTGATCTGTTCTAATACTGTGCATTGCTTTTATCACGTCTATCTTTCTGAGTATTTTTGTTGATCTGTTCCCTCTTCTATACTTGTCTTAATTGCTTTATATTTTTCTCTGTTCGATACTTCCATGATGGTATTCGATTTCTCCCCTTCCTTTCCCTCACTACCCTGTGTTCTTGTGGTAGAACTTTATCTGTTATTTAGCTGCACAGTAATATATCCTTACTTCAGTTATATCTCATGGATCTCTATGGACAGTCCTAATTACTGTGTTCATTTGTTTTATCATACTTCTTACTTTTGGGGTTTTATTAACCTTCTGCAGTCTGTTTCTTTCATTGATCTTAATATGTCTATCTATCTCTATTAAATCAAGCAACTCTTCTCTTAGCTCATTTTCTTCTATATTGAGGGCACATTTTTGTTTTCCATTTCCTGTGGGCATTCTATAGATAGTTCTATAACATTTTCCTGTGGCACATTCTCATCAATTTCATCCTGTGCCATCCATTGCTCTGTCATATGGGAATTCACTGGCCTATCACTCCCAATATCGACTGCATCAGAGTTTCCTCAATTTCCTGTTCCTTCCCTTGCTGTCCAGGTTCAAGTGAACATTTATACTGGTTTCCTGTGGAAAGCTCCAAAATATCTTCATATGGCACTTGACCAATTTCTTCCCATTCCACTGGTTTCCCCTTAATTTGGATGTCCATTTCTCTATCCTGTGGTGGTGCTTTCTGAATTAGATTTTCTACACTGAATCCTTCACTTTGGAGATACTACATAACCTCAATTTCTATTTCTTTAACTACTCCATTGCTGATCTCCTTTTCTACTTTTCCTCTTTGTCTTATTTTTTGTATTGTAAAGTTTTCCATGTCTGGATTCCTTTGCCTGTATTTCTCTTCAGATATGTTTGGTGCTGTTCTTTTTGCACTGATTAGTTTGGCTTTCTCCTTTGCATAAATATTACACTATATTAAATCTCTTTTTCTTTCCCATGTCCATATTTCTTCTTCAGATGTCTCCTGATCTTCCTGTTTCTCCTTACTTTGGGGACTCGTTCCATCTCGCTGTGATGTAACCTGTGTTAGACCTTCTACAACAAATCCTTCACTTCACAGGCACTCCGTAACTTCAACTTCTATTTTTTTTAACTTCTACTTTACTAATATTCTTTTCTACATTCCCTCTTTGTGATATTATTTTTTTTATTCCGAAAATTTCCTTATCTGGATGCCTTTGCCTGTATTTCTCTTTAAATCTCTTTGGGGCTGCCTTCTTTATATTGATTAATTTGGCTTTTGCCTTTGCTTAAATATTGCACCATATCAAATCTCTCTTTCTTTCCAATGTCCATATTTCTTTTTCATACTTTTCAAAAATCTCTAGGTTTTGTTGTTTATATTTTCACACTTCCTCAAGTGCTTCTTTTTCCAAACAGATCAAAGTTTCTTGGTTTATATACTGTTTTTCACAAATCTGTTGTATTAATGAACACTCATTTTTATTTAAAGCTTCTAACAGTTTTTCTTGTCGAAGTATTTTTCTTTTCTATAATTTCTTTATTAATCTTTATGTGTATTTTGCGTCTGGAAATTCTGGGCTTTTTGCATAACAGTAACAATACATAATTTATTTCTTATCCTCAATAGTCCACTCTGTCGTCTTTATGGCTCTTCATTGGCTTAACAGTTTTTGTGTTGTTTGTGGACTCCTACTTCCTTCTACAACAGTGGGACTATCCTCCCCCTGGGCTTGGCCTGGCCTCATTGTAGGAATGTTTATGTATTTTGAGGATTCTACACTGTCATTTTTTCCAGTCCTGGCACCAGTGTGCCTACCAGAATTGGGCATTTTTTTATCCTGGATCTTGTGCACCCAGCTATCTTTTTTAATTTTTGACCTACTTCTGTCGATGATATATGCTACTGTATATAAAATACAGTCTATATATCAGTGTCGCCTTGGTGAGGTTTTGCGAAAAAAAGGTTCCACCTCATGAAGGTGCTCACCAAGACTTGGGCATGAATTTAATTTCAGCAATACTACTCTCTTTAACTTGCTAACTTATCATCTCTCCATTCGGACCCATATTCTGTGTGGCTGTTCTTATTTTCCTAAAGGATCTGAATGCAAAATCTCACTGTGTCCTTATTTCTTGAACCCCCCCCACTTCATCATCATCACGTTCCATTATGAATTATAGCTTTCTTCTTGTGCTATATATATATATATATATATATATATATATATATATATATATATATATATACATATATATCTGAGCCTTAACTGTGTAGCTCTAAAATATCCCTTCAAATCAAATATTCCTAAACCACCATGTTTTATAGGATGGATGAACTTATCCCACTTGACCCTTGCCCTCTTTCCCACCCAGATAAAATCCTTCAACTCTTTACTAATTGCTGTCTACAGCTTCTCCACTGGATTATAAAAATATGACTGACCTGTATATAAAACTAAAGGGACTAAACCATTTTATCTGCTTGTATCTTGATAGCCATATCCATAAACGAGTGCTTCCAGTTCTTCAGTTTTTGCATTATATTTTGTTTAGTCTTTTCCTACTTATCGTTAACTGCAATAATGGAATCCTTTTTAACCCATACTCCATTTTATCATGTCCCCATAAATATGGGTATTCATAGGTTCATAGGTAGGTACTAGGCTATTAGCCCTAGGGCCTATACAAGCCTAGCCAAAAATGTACCCTGGCTTTCGCCACCCAAGAAAAAAATTATTTTCCTGTGCAACCCTGTCAAGCAGAACCACAGAAGTGATCCCCGGGGGTGAATTTCCTATTATCCATCCAATCATATAGGTTCATAGGAACCAACTCATTTGTAGGTACATAGTTTACAGCTCTAACCTTCATTTCATTTTAATTTTCTATCCTAAAAAGACTTGAAACTGTCTCAGAATGTTCCATCTGAGTTGTCCTTTTCGGGTTTTATCAGATACAATTAATATTGCCTGCAAATAAAGCCAACTTTTCTTGCTTACCATACCAGTTATATCATTGAATTTCTGAATCCCTTATTTTCTTTGCCAATGGCTCTAAATATAACACAAATAACAAAGGGGAAAATGGAGACCCCTGTCTGTTATTCTGTTCAGATACAACTTATCAGAGAGGAACCTTCTCACTTTAACTTTGTCTTCAATCCCTTGTACATCCTCCTTATTACTGTATCAGGGAATGCAAATGTTTCCATGGCCCTACTCACAAAATGCTAGCTGACTCTGTGGAATGTTTTCTTTGCATCAAGCCCCACCAACAACAGCAGCATTTTCTTACATTCCTCTTCCCTCTGGATCATCATTGCTCTATTAATGTTGTCAAATATTTCCTCCCCTGCACAAAACCACATTGATTCATAGATTCATTGGTTCATAGGCTTATGCATTCATAGGTGTGTACTAGGCTAATGGCCACAAAGGCCATTTTAACCTAGCCATGCATCCCAAATCTCTAACAAGTTCTGGTTCCCTTGATAAGAGTAAGCAGGGACTTGGGAGATGAAACATTTACAGGCTACCTGTGTCCTTTAGAGACATAGATGCCAAACCAGGGATTAATTTCTTGTTCCCCATCCAACTGTCCAAGTAACACTTGAATTTGGTTAGGGAGGAACTCTGTTTCACATGGATGAGAAACCTTTTCCAGAGCAGGGGTAATCTCTGGGATACATACCTATCTCTCCAGAAGGTCCTATTTATATCACATTCAAGGTTTAAGTCTTTAGAATGGATAATTCTGTTTGCCATTGGTCTTGACTTCAGAGAAGTAGATGCCATGAAGGAGCACTCCTAGGACTGATCCCTGAGTGATTCCACTTATGACTGGCCTCTTTGTAGAGGTGGACTCCCCATTTCTAACTTGCCGGGTTCTGTCTTTGAGCCAGCTGCTATGATATACAGATTTATACCTAACTTCTTGAGTTTGTCAACAATGCTTGAGTGGGGTATTGTGTCATATGCCTTGGCCAGATCAAGGTAGGCAGTGTGAATTGTTTTGCCTTCATCCATTCCTTTGTTGAACTTCTCAAAGAAGTCTACCAGACCGAGTAGTTATTATCTTACTTGATGAACCAAATTGTATTGGTTCCAGTGTCTGGAGGTTTCCTTTGTAATTATTGATTAATGCAAGATGTAGTCCAGTAGAAGGAAACACTTGACACAGAAATAAATATTCCAATAGTTTTAATGACTTACAAATTCACAAAGCTTTTGAATGGCATAAGATGAATTGTGAATCTGGATATATGTTTGTAACAATGGATATAAAATCTTTGTTCTCAGCGGCCCCTAATAATTATGGTATTGATAGTATAAGGGACTTCCTTTATGCATATGGTGATATGGCAGGAAGAGAAATTGAAACAATTTGTGAATTACTGAAATTAGATTTAAATAACAGCATTTTTATGTTTCAGAATGATATTATCAAAAAGAAGGTGTGGCTATGGTTACTCCCGTAGCCAACACATATGCAAATATTGTAGTGGGACATTGGGAGGAACTGTTTATCTATATGGGTCCACCATGCTTTATAGATAATATAATATAATATCCTATAAGCATTTCATGGATGAGGATTTTCTAATTTTGAAAGGGATCAACAGAAGAACTTAATAGTTTTGTTGCCTATCTTAATGCTAGTACCAACTTCTTAGAATTTGTTGCAAATTCCTCTGAAAATGCAATGAATTATTTAGATGTCATGACAGAAAGAGACAATAACAATATCATTACACTCATATACAAAAAAGATGTGTATGCTAATAAATACACTCATAGGGTGAGTATGCATGCTAATCATGTATTTAATGATGTAATGATGGGAGTGCTTTTATCCTGTGGGGTGCTACACCTCAGAAACTTTTCCATGGTTTTCTTCCTTTTGTTATACAGCCTAATGATGTGATTCCACCAGAGTGGCTTTTTTGAGTTAGTTTTGAACTTCTTCCTAGTGCATCGATTAACATGATTGCATGGTGTTTCTGTGAACAGTTTCGTGTAGGCAGCAGTGTTCTCAGGATTTATGGGGGCTTGGAATTTTGCCATGTTATCACTTAATGGTAGGAAGTTAGCCTTAGAGTAGTTCCTGAACATTACAGGGTTAGCTGGGGTTACAGGTTTTATTTTTACTTCAGAGGAGACCATTTTGTGGTCTGACCTTGCCAGAGAAGACATTATGGGGGGGGGTACACTCTCCCATATTCATGAGGACCAGATCCAGTATTTTTGCACCCCTGGTTGGTGTATTAACAATCTAGTCCAGGGAGTTTGTGTTTCAAATTCCAGGAAACTCTGTGCCTGAACATTTGGTGTTATATGTGATTCCCAGTTAATAGTGGGATAATTAACATTGCCCATGAATATGGTATTTTGTTGTTGTTTCCAATAAGTTTAAATGCATGTTATCTATTTCCTAGGTCATAGAGGGGACCTATAGCTTGTAAGGAAGTGTATGGGATTTTGCCTATGGTGATCTGATGGAAAAGCTGAAGTGCATTGCCCTGTTTGATCAGCCTTGAGGTACATTTATTTTTGTAGCAAATCAAGACACCTCCACCTTAGTCTCTGTCTGTGTAGTAGTTGGTCTAAATCTGTGGAAGGCAATCTAGTCTTTCACTGCCAGTGTGCCATCTCACTGACTGGATAGATGTCAGCATTCTCTAGGGTGATGGCAGTTTATAGGGAGTGGGGTTTCTTGTTTAGGTTCCTAGCATTGATCCGTATCTATCAATTTTGGCAACACCTTTGCCATTCTGTTAGCTATTATAGACATAAACATTTTCTCATGAGGTAAAATTGAAATGGGTCTATCTGAAGTTAGGTCTCATGAGTCTTTACCATCTTTAGTGATTATAGACACCACAGATTTCTTCCAGGATGTTGGTGCTGTCTCTCCTTTAAAATACTGTTAAAAAAACATTCAAGATCTTTACCACTTTCTTCCCTCCTAGCTTCCAAACGTCCACAGAAATGGCATATATCCGTGAAGACTTTCCTGCAAATTGATTACACATCATTATTTTATCTCAACATATCCTGTCTTAACTGTTAATAGTTGGGCCTCATCTACCTCTAACCCTGGCATACCTAAGACTTCCATAAATATTTCCATTTGTGTTTTTTGTTGATTTCCAAATTCCTGTGCTTTTTTGCATATTTTAATAACATTTCCAAAATATCTTTAATACCTCTCAGGATCTCTGGTTATTTTTCTAGTTATTGGCTCGCTAGGTTTACAAACAACCCTTTGTACTTACTGTTGCCTAAGTCGTTGGTCTAAAAGTTTTTGTGCTCTGGAGTTATTACCAAAAACAATTGAACAACAGCAGTCTTTCTAAACTCATGCATGTTATCCAGATTCTCTCTTATTTTCTCTTTAGCACTTTATATCTGCACCTCTTCTTGCTCTGTGAGATTCCCCTTGTTATGCAATATTTTAATCTTTGTCAGCCTGTCTAAATAATTTTTATTACGTTTTAGCCATATCTCTTTCTCTTGTATTTCTTCCCTATTTTTTAAATCCAATTTCAATGTATTCCACTCACTAGCTATAACTTCTGAAGAAGTTTCTATCTTCCTTAATAACTCTCAAATAATTTCCACTACCCATTCCTTAAATCCCTCTCTTTTTAACAGATAGGTGGGGAAGTGCCAGTGTCTCATTTGTACTTCATTACCCTGAATTTTTATCTTAGTTTTTACTGGAGCATGATCTGAAATAGTTATTGGATGTGTGTTGAAGCTTTTAATTAAATGCACGTGTTCCTCTGAAATATATTTTTGTCTAGTCTAATTCAGTCTAGCCCAGTTATTGTATCTTGGGGAATAATACATAAATTCTCTCTGATTCCTTTCTACTGAATTCACGTGTTCCAACCCAAATACTTTTGTAGATTTCTTCAGAAATCTACTCTCTTTTATTTTATTGTCCCTTCTGGGTTCCCCAGATACATCTTCACTGTTCCAAATTAAGTTACAGACCCATCTATAAGTAAAATTGCCTGTTGAAAGCTAACTATTCCTCCCAAAAATGTCTTAAACTCCATAATAGCAGTTTTAGGTGGAATACAAATACATGCCAGTGTAATCCTCCTCCCTTGCCAGTCACCCCTTACCACCACAAGTCTACTGTTACTATCTTTTTTCCCCATTCTATCACTACTGGAGCTCCTCTGTGATTTAATATAAGTACTCACTTTTCCTTTGTCTCTGATATTCTGCTGAATATCTATCCTGAAATCCTTTCTTTATCAAAGTTATAAAAAACAACAATTACACAGAACAGAAAGACTGAAAATGTACTTTTTTGAATCTAACTTCTCTGTGTATTTGTTGTTTTTTAATATGTTTACAAGTCTTGCTTAGCTGACATTTTTTCTTTGTCAAATTCTCACACTCACTTCTTTCTAAATGTGTATCCTGTAGCATTGCTCTTTGCACTCTATATTTTTTAATATCATTCAATACTTACCTTTTTGTCTACACCTCTGAGGCCATTCATATTCCAAATTAATATGTTTACTGTAGCTATTGTGGCGACCCCTAATGGGAGCAGCTAAAAGAAGAAGACTGTAGCCATTATGATAAGAAGTTATTACCACCTGTTACATATGACAGATTTTTTAAATGTCTTTTTCCAGCTTTAGTGTTACATGCACCCATTAATGTTTGGCAGGCTGATCCTTTATACAGTTGTTTCTTGTCATCTCCATTCAAACCTGTCTCACATTTTACAAGACACATCTGATTTGAAAGGAAACCTTCAGATAAAACACACACACACACACACACACACACACACACACACACACACACACACACACACAGAACACCCCATAACCTATTAACTTTAAACAAGCACACAAAACTATGTACATCTTGAGATAATGATATTTAACCATCCTTATAGGAACAATTGTCCCAAATCAATAGCTGTATTCACAGGCATTAATTAACCTTAAATTATGATTATACATGCCAAAGCAAATATTACAGACTATGCTCCTACTTACACAAATTGCTCTTTGTTCCTGTCATCTTTATTCCACTCCCATATGTGAAAAACAATGTGTATGTTTTCGGAAACATTAACTTTTAGCCTTAAGAAAAAATGCACTGAATATCTTTAAAGAAAACTAAATTATACACTGTAAACCCATTAAAGTATTTAGTTACCAGAAAAGCTGCTACCTCTTATTCAATTCCAATAATTTCAAACTTTTTTTGCTGAACTGCTTGCCATTTTGCCTTTTTATTTTATGTTTATCTCAACAGTGTCCTGATTTCTCAGTTTACTTCATTCATCTTTAGTCAGCTTGTCTCTATGGAAATCATACGAACAAAATGTAGAGCTGCCCTCAGCTCCAGATTGCTCAACTGGCACTAAATGTTTATTTGACTAAAGAAAACTATTTATTACATTGTGGTCTCTCATTTTTAAAACCTACTTGCATTCACAAAAAAATATCATTAGATTAAATCAAGGGCATTAACCCAGTCATTCACCAATGCAAAAATTGAAAGAAAACATTTCAATTCTACATATATTATAATCAGTGCTCTTTTACACCCCACCCCCCATCCCAATAGCCAAGATTATAACCTATTGACTTAAATGTGATTTTGTCCTGCCTTACTTCTGTTTTTACATTGTAATGCCTACAGTTCTTAAAACTAAAGAGAAAAAGAGAAAGAGAAATCACCCATTTACTTTAGTATCTTTATCACATACAACAATCACTGAAATACTTTTACTATATAACATGCAATTTTTATCATAAAATGTGCTATAGAAATACTGTTAAGAACAAACATTGTTTTACTTACAGCTACCTTTTCCCTTTTTCTCCATCCTTTTTCCATTTCAGTGTTCTTCCAAACATTAATGACATGGATCGGGGTGTATGCCTGTCATTCCCTCATCACGTTTAACAAAGTTAACAAAAATCCAATCATTCTCAGCCACTTTTTTTTGTAAAGCCATATTTTGCAAACGTTTGGTGCTTTCAACAACTGAATACGAAAGAACAAAACCAAGAAATAACAACACTGCGAGTACACCAATAAGTACCTCCACCTAGTATGAGCGGATAATAACAAGGCAACTGTTCGGCTGGTGAAACAAGCACACGACTTTATTAATTTAAAAACGGCTTAAAACGGTTTAAAAACAGGTACTGAAGAAAAATAATAGACCTGTGTATTAATATGAGTTAAGCGCTTTCACCCAGTGTATCCGGGCTTCATCAGAACTAATTCACTATTGACATTATAAGCTGTTGTATGCCTTTTGGCGCCAGACTAAGATTTGAAAATTTAAAGTGACATTAACACAAATTCATACCTTTATCACCAAAGTCCATAAATATTCATTCAAAAACCTTTCTATGTAAAAAACATATAAAAAATATTATACAAAGATATAATAAAGTATTAAAATGATATTCTATCAATGTATGACATGTAGTATAACAAAATACATTGCTAGTGCATGTCCTGACAATAGTAATAATTAAATAATGTTTATTAATAATACATAATGTGATCAAATGATGACTGAATAATGTGAATTTTAAAAATCAATAGTACTAATAAATACATAGTATATAATAGTGTAAGTGATCTACCTATTTCTAAAATCTAAAAAATAAGAAATAAAAGAGAAAAAATGAACTGAATGGATGAAATAAATAAATTCAAATGAATTCAAATGAATTGATTGTAATATTATGTGACAATGTAGTCTATTAATAAAACTATATACTGTGAAGTATTTATAATAATAATATATATTTATAAAAATTGTTGAAAGTTTAAAATGAAACCAAAAATGGTTTTACTGATATGTATTCATTTAAGCCTGGAAGTGTTGTGGCATCTAATAAAATTTGCCACCACGCTTCCTTGTACCTTAATAGGCTTTTACAATCACCCCCCTTGGGGTCTGTCTTTATCACTTCTAAAATAATAAATTTGAATTGATGGTCAACGCCTTCCCTGTCAATATGTCTGTAAAGTGCATTATTTTTGTCTTTAGTCTTTATACAATATCTATGATCGTATATCCTTTTTCTAAAATTTCTCTCTGTTTTTCCTACATAAAAACCAGAGCACTTTTGACATTTACTCAAATAGACAACCATCTTGCTATTACAATTTCCTATCTGGCTTTTTATAAATTTTTATGTCCATTGTCTAATTGTATATGTCTCTCTTCAGAGATAAATTTGCATTGATTGCAGGAGCCACATTTTTAGTCCACCAAGTGGTCGCCTTTTTTCCTTTTATGTCAATTTGTTTATATTCCACTATTTGTTTAATATTTTTCCCCATTTTGTAGATAAAATTTGGTTTATTACACACTATTTTTGCTGCTGCTGATAATGATATAATTATATGTAGAAGTTAAATGTCTGCTAGGAAAGAATAGTTAGTGTCTTTAGTTCAGTTAGGTTAGCAGGGGTTACAGTGATTAATATGAAACTTGTGGTTGATATGGATATTGTTTTATTATTCTTATTTTTAGGGTAGATATTGAATAATTGAATAAAAAGGATATAGTCTTGCTTGGTGATGCATCATTGTTTAATAATTATGAGAATGGCATTAAAGAAAAAGATTTCCAATGGTGCAATAGTTAAATGTAATACCTGTAAACTTTAATGGCTTAAATAGTGGCCAGGAAAGATTGGGCCTATTGAAATGTTTAAAAGCAAATAAAAGTAATACTTTTTTGCTTCAAGAATCTTATATACTGAATGAAGAAAATGAAAGATTTAGGATTGGACAGTGTAAAAGTATAGCTGATTCATACTTCAAACATAAAAGAAAATGGGTTTTAATTCTTTTGAAAAACCAGTACTGTTATTCCCAGAATAAAATAGAAATATCGTGACAAAAAAGGCATATGTGCAATGAAGGCAATAGGATTCCAAAACAGAACAATCACTTTTGTAGTCATGTCCTGGATACTAGCTTTAAGACCTGAATATGCTAAAAGTGTCTTGAAAATCATATTAAGCAAGATGATGGAAATGTTAATATTATGTGATGACTGAATTTTGGATAATCCAGATACAAGTGCTACTAAAATTCCTAGCATATCAGCTTCTGCCAAGACATTAAAAAAGTTGGTGGATCTAGTTAACTTAAAAGTCTTAAATGATATAAAACATAATGACTCACTGATTTACACACATTACTTAGTTGTGACTATGTAATATGTTTGCATCAAATAATCTAATATTTTTTAAATGGCAATACTTCATAGGTTCATAGGTGTGTACTAGGCTAATGGCCCTGGAACCTTTACAAGCCTAGCCCACAGAAGTGCCCTGGCATTGTGCCTCCTGACATTAGTTCCCAGTGCCTCTATCAATTAGAGCCACTGGAGTGATCCCCGGGGTGAACTTTCTATTTCACATCCACTCATCAAGATTTCTCTTGAAGAGGGCGAGTGAGGTGCTCTGCTTGACATGTATGGGAAGTCTATTCCAAAGCATGGGCAGTCCCGGGGTTATGAACCTGTCCCTCCAGCATGTTCTGTTGATTGTGGTAATGAGGTTGAGGTCTCTGGAATGTGTGGAAGGATTGGAATTTCTTTATATGTAGCATTTCTAACAGAGTTGGGTCAGACATGCCTTTGTAAGTCAAGCAGAGATCACCTATTAGACGATATGAGGCAGAGAATAGCTGGAGTTTTTTTGAGTCTGTCCATGTAGGACATGTGTTTAAGGCCTTGGATCCCCTTCGTGAGGTACTTTTGTGGCCTCTCTAGCTACTGCAGGTGTCTAGTGGGGTACATGCCAAATGGGGCATTATACTCTATGATTGGTCTAATGAGGAAAGAGTAGAGAGAAATGATGACCTCTTTCTTCCTGGATGCAAAACCCTTGGTAATGAGATGTGCCACATAGAAGGAATTTCTGACCACATTGGCAATCTGGTGGTCGAAGGAGAGGTTGCTGTCAACCTGTGTCCCCAGATCTCTCATAACTCCTTCAATGTTCATTGGGCTCCCATCGATGTGATAACTAATGGGAACTGAGTTTTTCCCAAAGGGGATGAAGATGCATTTTTTGGCATTAAGCTTAAGGCCATGGTTTTGACACCAGTCATTGGTCTCAGTAAGGCCTTTCTGTAGGATGTTTGCATCACTTGTGGAGTTAATAATGGCTCCCAGCTTGCAGTTGTCTGCAAACTTGGTCAGCTGGAGTCCCTCCGTGTTAGCTTGGACTTCTGAGAAGTAGATGCCAAACAGGAGAGGACCCAGGACCAATCCCTGTGGGACTCCACTCATGACTGGTCAGCAGTCTGAATTGGAGCCCGCTACTTTTATACTGTGGGTTCTATCTGTGAGCCAATTTGCAACCCACCTAACAATATAGGGGTTGATGCCTAGTTTGGTGAGTTTATCAATAATTCCTGAGTGAGGAATGGTATCAAAGGCCTTGGCCAGATCAAGGCAGGCTGTATTAACTGCCTTACCTTCATCCACAGCTCTGGTGACTGACTCAAAGACGTCAACCAGGTTGAGCAGGCATGATCTGCCTTTGATAAAACCAAATTGCGTGGGATCTAGATTTTGGAGATTCCCTGTATCCTTGTTAATTAGGTCCATGATAATGCATTCCATAGCCTTACATCTCAGACTCATCAGGCTAATGGGGAAATAGTTTCCAGAGTCTGTAGTCACTCCTCCTTTATGGAGAGGGTTGACTGTAGCAGTGCACAATTCGGTAGGGACAAAGCCTAAGGGGAGGCTGTGAGTGAACAGGGCACACAGATGTTGTGCCAGTTCACTTTGTAATTCATGTAGAACCCAGCCAGGGATATTGTCGGGTCCCATAGAAGCTGCATTCTTGGCCTTGGACAATGCAGCTTTAACCTGTGCTGCAGTAATACTGGGTGCCTGGCATTCTTCTGGTATTGAGATTGGTCCTTTAGGGGTGGAGAGAGGGGTAAAGTTGGCACTGAATCTATCGGCCAGTATGTTGGCAACATCTGTTGGCTCAGTATAGGAGGTACCACTATGCAGTAATGCAGAGCAAATCTGGGTATTGCCATAGAGAGTCTTGATATAACTATAGAAGGCTCTGTGGTTGTTTTTAGTGTCTGCTGCAATTTTGCCTTCATAGCTGGCTTTGGAGGTTTTGGTAAGTGATCTCAACTTTTTGTTGAGGCTAATAAGGGAATTTTTCCAGGCTTGGGACTTCACCTTTTTCTGCAAAAGTTTCTCCCTTCTGTTGTAGAGTTTATTAATGTCCATCATCAGACCAGAATGTTTTAATGTTCTCCTTTCTAAATTGGTATTACATAGTTAAAAACTGGCAATAACTTGTGGCTTCTGGTAGAGACACATAATAATAACAATAATAATAATAATAATAATAATAATAATAATAATAATAATAATAATTTTAATAATAATATAAATGTAACTTTCCTGTGGACTTACATTAAAATATTCCTTTATTGGAAAATTAGAATATGGCATAGAAATTAACTTAGGGAATTGTAAGAAGTATTAGAAACTCAACCTAATATTAGTCTAGCTAAACCTAAAATGCATAAAGCCGAGAAATATTTATGGACATGGTAAATGCAATAAATACAAATATTGGCAAGCAATGGATCATATGATAAAGTTAATATTAAAGAAGTCTCAGTTAAATTCATATAGTTAAAGTAATTGACAGAACTAAGATAATTAACAAATCTAACCAAATGAATGTGCTGAACATAACAAAAAAGGTAACAGAAATAGAAAATATTTTAGTGGAGTTTAAAAAATACTATAAAAAATGGAATATAATACAAAAGTAAACAAATAATATTTAGAAAACTGCCTGAATGGGAATATTATACTAAGACTCTCTAAACAAGGTATATATGTAATGGCTAAACACATTGATAACCAAGAAGTAATGGAACAAATAAAAAATTAAAGCTAATAATAAAGTACCTGCTATTTTCAACTAAACTGACCCAGTTACCAAAGTTTATACAAAAGCTCAACTAAATAATAAAGTATTTATATCATGGAAGTAATTAATGACCAGTATACTTAAACAAGACAAACAATGAACAGAATGCTCATCAAATAGACCATCATATTATCAAATGTAAATTATACAATATTTTGTGTCTTATTCACCAACAGATTGAAAAAAATATTTAGCTGAACTAATAGAAGTAAACTAAGTGGAATTTGTTGCCAACAGACAAACCCAAGATACCATTAGAAAGTAATAACTTAGACTATCAAAATTGCAGTTACAAAGAAAGAAATACTACTAGTTTAGATATATTATATTATGGGTCTACTTCACATGGTCGACAGTTCATTCGATCGACTTTTATTTGGTCGACAATTCATTTGATCGACAAGCAGTTTTATGTGGGGGGCTTCGCCCCCCACACCCCCCCTAACTATATATATATCAACTCCTGGGTTGCACAACATTGGGGAGGGGGGCAAATCTGCCTGTCGACCATATGAATTGTCGACCAAATAAATGTCGATCAAATGAACTGTCGACCATGTGAAGGGGACCCTATATTATATATAGTATATTTGTTTTTATTAGAATTATTTTTTAGATTATTAGCTAAATTTGGCTTTTCAGTGCTGTTTGTAGATTTTCTGAAACCACTGAATTCTAATAATATGCTTATGCTATTATCAGTTCCTTTTATAAGGAACAATAGATGCTAAAAATGTGTCAAGCATAGTTGTCTATTGTTAGCTATGTTTGCCTTAGCTATAGAGCCATTAGCTAATATGATTACAGAAAATTGACTTATAAAAACTATAGAAATAAATAAAGAAAAAAATATGAATAAAAATTATTTTATTCACTGATAACATTTGACTAATGCTTAGGCATATGGAAACTTCACTCACCCCTGTTCAGTAAATGCTTGCAATTTATTTTATTTTAATTTATTTATTTTATTTTTGATTTTGTTTTATTTTATTTACACTTTGATAACCAGGTTAGTCCCACTAAGCTATTGATCTCTTATTTATTTATTTATTGGCATTTGTTTACTGGGACAGTCCACTGGGCCAAGCAGAGTCCATTTTCAGTGGAGACCCAGGGAGAAAAGCTCTACAAGCATGATTTATACAGTACAGTAGCAATACTATTACACAAGTAACTAAAGTACAGGAATAAACTAGATACAAGCAGTACATTTAGTTGTCCAGGACACCTAACATAATGGAATAGGTTGGATTAACAAATAAAGAAATTCTTTCCTAGTGAGAAAGTAAGCTTTAAGAGAAATAATTTGTAACAGTGCAAAGAATATAAGCATAAGAAGCAAGGAGTAAAAAAGAAAGAGATAGATAGAGTTGGTGCTTGGAGTCTTGCCAGGGGACACCTGAGGTGCCATTTATACGGACTAGGAGAAACTTGGCCAGGGTAATAGAGAAGTTCCCCTACTTTTGTTGGTATTTTGCATGATGGAAAACATATGGAAAGCTTGAATTGATGATTTATTTTGTTCAATAAAATATAGATTTGTGGAGATACTGTGAAAAAATAATAATGGGGCTATGGCAAAAGGAGTTGGGATATAAGACAAGTTAAGTCTTGTTTTTTTGTATTGAGTCAACCTTTGATGAATGTGTCCTAGAATAATTTAAAGTAAAAAATGTAAATAAATAAATGTATAAAATACAAATATGCCCTTTTATAAACATGCCAATATTGCATATTTCAATAAAAAAACACTATTTTTTAAGGTAAGGGGAGCTATTGCTGTTGAGTAATGAATGAAAATTGCATTCTGTGACCAGAGTTGGGGGATGGAGGCTCAGCTACTGTAGTGCTGATGAAATTCAGGTATTGTAACTGAACGTTGTGGAAACTGTTTAGACACTAATGATGTAGTAACATGAATAATTAAATAAAAGCGCCAGAACCTAGTCAGGAAACATGGGTCTATATTAGAAGAACGAAAACCCTATACTGCGAATGCTCACATGAACAAAAATGCCAGGAATCGAAAGTGGGATTGCGGGGTCATGTTACAGTGAGGAGTGGGATATTTGCCCTTTCCTCACTGTAGTGCGACCTCGGAGTTAGAATATATAGTTAATGGGGCGGTGTGGGGGGCTAACAACTTAGATCACCGGCATTTTCGCTCATGTGAGCGTTCATGGTTTAAGGTTTTCGTTCTTCTAATATGAACCCAGGAAACATCTTTATTATGGTCCAGTGTAGTGAAGACAAGAGATTACTTGACAGAATTTTCAAATTTAAGTGCAGGAGTCAGTTAGACTTTGAGAACATTGCAAAGGGCATGCAGGAGCATGCAAAAGGGATGCTGATTTAGGAAACAAGAGCGCAAAACATAGAAATGATGCGGCTATTGCTGCTGGCATGGAGCAAAGTTTAGAAAAGAGATTATCTTAAAAAAATAGACAATAAGGATTGCCTTTAAGAAAGACACTAAACTAGACTGATGCTTTGTGTGGTATAATTTATTTGCTGTAGTAGGATCCACTGCAGCAAACATTTGTTTCTTAATTCATATAGAGAAGGAAGTTTTATGACCTGACTTTTGAAACATTTGAAATTTTGAGTTTATGACAAAACTGGCCTCCAAGAGACAATGTTATTCATGGAATAAGTGTGTAATTTACAAGCACTACTAACACTGTAAAAAGAGTGACTATTATTACAGTTTATGATAGATACTGCTACAACCAAACAAATAAATACAACTGTATTTGCAAAATCGATAATCATTCTGTTAAAAAAGCTTTGATGACAGAGGCTTATTATGGGATGGCTGGTGGGTAGTGAGAGTTTCATTAATTGAGGTTAATAATGGGCAACACTTGTCATGTATATAAATGTAATGAGTGTAAGGGGCACTTTAAGGTACTTTAGACAACTGGAAATGTATTATTAATATGGGGAGAGTAAATTGCACCAAGCATAGGTAGGTTGGCTCATTGCTGAGAACTGTGAGATGATGTGCTACAACTTTAATGAAAAAGTGTAGCTGTGGTTTGATTATGAGGGAATTAAACAGGATAAAAACATTGTAGTGGTACTCTAGTATCAACAGCAAAATGTTATTGAACACGGTGAAGTGAAAGAGCATTAGATATATATGGTAGCAGATAAGGATGTTCAGGATGGTGAAACAGATTGATCAATAAATGAAGACACTGAAAAAAAAGCAAAAATGAACTGTATGAAAATCCTGTAAGACAGAAGAAGTGCAGCACTTTACAAACAGAAAATCAAACTGGGGAAATGTAAATACACATGTATCAATATGAGTAATGGTTACAAATAGAAAATGGTTTTGAGTCATAAAGCCACAAAAAAGTAAATGACTATTTTTTCTGTAACCTCACTGAATGTAAACAGTACTGAAAACATAGAAAGAAGATTGTGTGCATTATAATGGTATTAAAAAATTAAAAGCAGTATCACTTGTTTGCTGTATTTAAGATTACTAAGTAAGGAACAAAAACAGCAGCTCCAGCAACAGTGGGGAAGATACATAGAGTGGGGGAGGAAACATGACCAGGATTCAATTTTGATTGCAACATCTTATGTTAAAAATTTGAGTGTGTACAAAATAATTCCAGGCATAATGCATGTGCTGAATTGTAACATGAAAGGGCAGTACATTTCAACTATTTTAATATATGCACAAACAACACTGAATGATGTATATGACACGAGTAAGGACATTTAAACTAGATGACAATTTGAACAAAGGAGGAGCATACATACAGAAAAGATAACTTGAAAACAGAAACTGATTTCATATCGAGATTTAATGGCTTAATGGAAGTGAATGGTGATAGTGAGTTTGCAGTTTTTTTGGACTGTGGAAGTTTGGGGATAATGAACAAGTTATAAAGAAAGGTCAAGGAGTTAAGAGATAGATGGGTGTGGTAGACTGCATATAATGCAAAAACAGAAAAGAATGTAGAGGTATGAGAATATTTTTTATAAAGATTCCACTATGTGGTGGATGCAGTATAAGAGAAAATATAGATTCAAGTATATAGAAGTAGAAAAACATTGGTATTTGACTCATGAGGAAGTGTAAGAGAATAAATATGATGAGGGGTGATTTTGTCATAATGGTTAAGGTCTTCACCTTATAGACACAAGGTACAGGGTTTGATTCTGACTTCAAATTTTATGTTAGTAGAAGCATAATAGTTAAGGTCTTTACCTCACAGATGCAAGATACAGCTTTTGTTGCTGACCTCTGCTTGTTGGCTAAGCTTGTAATAGTCTATAGACTACAAGTGGAATATGAATCTGTAAGATTATCTTTGTCAGCTGTAGTGTTATGTGACCTGCTGTTCTCTGCCTAAGTAATGTTGATCTCCATCTGCATTTGATTTTGGATTGGAGTTATATTCATTTAAGATATGGTTACTTCTATTTTTTATATTTATTCTTATATTGCAATTGGTTTTGTTTTAGTTTCTTGTTACTTTTGGAGTTTTAAGAGGTCCTGGCTGTTTAGTTACTTCCATTTTTCTTATATTGCATTTGCTTTGTTTTAGGTTTTTTTCTCTTTTGTTCATTTAGGAGTTTTTAAGAGGTCTCGGCTAGGGTCAGTTAGAAAAGAATTCTTTTGCAGCAGGCAGTGGACAAAACCTAATAAGTGGGAGGAGTTGAGAAATAGCATTCCTCATTTAACTACAAGTATTTAGTGGCATCTTTAGTTACAGTTCTGTGTGACTTGCTGTTCTTTGTCAAAGTATTGCTGATCTCTGTCTACATATGATTTGAGATTGGAGTTATTCATGTAAGGTTTGGTTACTTCCATTTTTTTATTTTTATGCTTATTTTGGATTTTGTTTTGTTCTAGTTTTTTATTATTTTTGGAGTTTTAAGTGGTTTTGACCATGGTCAGTTAGAAAAAAGTATTTTTCAGACAGAGAATAAAATCCAGATAATTAGTGGGATGAGCTGAGAAATAGTATTACTCGTTTAATTTAAAATATTTAGTGACATTGTTAGCTGTAGTGCTGTGTGACTTGTTGTTCTCTTACTAAGTATTGGTGATCTCTGCATTTGATTTTGCATTGGAGTTATTCATTTAATCTTTGGTCACTTCCATTTTTTATTTTTACGCTTATATTTCATTTTTTCTTTGATATTTTTTGTTCTTTTTGTTCTTTTAAGAAGCCTTAGCTATGGTTAGTTAGAAAAAAAATTGTTTTTCAAATTCAAATTAAGCTAATTAGTATGAGGACCTGTAAAATAACATGAATTACGGTTCTCTGCCTGTTTGTTGCCAATATCTGCATTTGATTTTGGATTGGATTGATTCATTTGATGATTGATTACTTCCATTTTTATCTTTACTCTTATATTACATGTTGTTTTGTTTTATTTATTTATTTATTTATTTATTCTTTGTTAGTTCTTGAGTTTTAAGAGGGCTACGCTAGGCTCAGTTTGAAAATAATTAATTTGTAGACAGTGAATAAAATCCAGGAAAACAGGGGAGGAGCTGAAAAATAGCATTCCTCATTTAATTACAAGTATTTCTTGGCATCTTTAACTATAGTGCTTTGTGGCTTGTTGTTCTCTGGTTAAGTATTGCTGAATCTGTGTTTGATTTTAGATTGGAGTTATCAATTTAAGGTTTGATTACTTTCATTTTTTTAGCTTTACTCTTATATTGCATTTTGTTTTGTTTTAGTTTGTTGTTCTTTTTTGAGTTTTAAGGAGTCTTGGCTATGGCCAGTTAGCGAAGAATTCTTTTGCAGAGAATGAATAAAATCCAGCTAAATAGTAGAAGAGCCTAAAATAGTATTGTTCATTTAATTGCAAGTATGTAGTGGCATCTTTAGCTGTAGTGCTGTGTAATTTGGTGTTCTCTGCCTAAGAATTGCTGATCCCTGGCTGTATTTGGTTTTGTGTTCTAATTATTGTTTTATGGTTTGGTTACTTCTATTTTTTTATCTTTACTCTTATATTGCATTCTGTTTTCCTTTAGATTTTTTTATATGTATACATATATGCGTGTGTGTGTGTGTGTGTGTGTGTGTGTGTGTGTGTGAGTGTGTGCGTGTATGTGTGTGTGTGTGTGTGTGTGTGTGTGTGTGTGTGTGTGTGTGTGTGTGTATATACACAGATATATATCTATAAATATAATACAGCACATAAGAATGACATATATGACCACAGGCACTACCAATGGGGGTTTGGGGGCTCAATCATCATACGTGTTACACGTACTGATACCCCCCAGCCAAGCAGGTGAAACATACAAACACACAAAAAAAGTAAACAAACCACTGCTTCCCAAACTACAGGCAGGAAACTACCAGTGGGAGAAACATTGTCAACCCGCTAAGTCTAATCTAGAAACAAAGACAGGAACGTCCCTTGTGGGACAACCCAAACATTGATGGGTATTTGGATTCCTTCCATTACAAAGATACACATGGCAGGCCACCTATGTTCTCGGACTACAAGGGTGGGAAAGCTTGATGATACTTGGGTCGAGACAACGTACATGATGGGTCGCAAGAAGTGGAGAGTGGGTAGTGTGTAGTGGTGTAGTTAGACTCGACTTGCACCCAGAGAAAGGATGATTGCTGTGGAGGAGGAGCGGGGGGGATGATGGGTATGAAATTATGGGTCGAGGCGTGCTGGTGTTGGATGGAGTGGTTCTAATCGGACCACCTCATGGATGTAAGTAATAGTGTGTAGTGGGCAGAGCATTTGCCTAATGAGCAGGCATTCCCGGTTCGAAACCCACTGCAGCACAGTCTATTTTACATGGCAAAGCATGTTATAACCAATAGGTTTGTTGCAAAACCCACTAAATAACACATATGTATGAACTAGAGTACTGCAGGAAATGCACATGTGAAGTAGCAGTGTCATAATGAATAAGGCACTGATAACCAGGTGTAAGCACAACTAAGCAGTAGTAAGCATATATAAGCTCTAGTAAGTATGTTTATGTGCGTTTGCACAGGGGTAAGCACTGCCTACACAGATTAAGCAATGGTGAAGCTGAGTATAAGAAACTGTAAGCGGAAGTTAGCAGTGCTTAGTTCCGCGCAAACCAGCGTACAACTGCTTTATGGTGTCTTAATCACTCTGTATCCAATGGCCTGTGTTCTGCCCAGCCACAAAATAAACAGCCTCTGCAAGGATCAAACCCAGGACCATGCACACCATACACAAAGTGATTTATCAGTAAGCCATGCCAGCCATACATAAATCTGATGTTTTCAGAAACATAACATCCATCCCGGTAATGCAACAGTACAGAGAATGTATACCTACATCTAGATGTATGTGTGTGTGTGTAAATTTATTAATAACTAAACAGATACAACATATCTATATATGTAGTTATATATATATAAATATGCAGAAATATATACATATATATACAACTATATGAACATATATACATGCAAATGCCGACATCTACACATATATATGTCAACACCTATATGTCCACATATACACAGCAAGTTACATATATGTACGCAGATTTATATCTCCGTAGGTATAGACGGACATAATTATAGATATGTAAGCAAATATATATACCCATATAGGTATATATGGCCAGACATCTGTAGATAGCAATGGTAAAGTAACAGAAACATATATGTCCACATGCACCTTTAATGGGGTTGAGAGGCCCCAAACAATATACGTCTCGTATGAATTGGCATACCCCCCCAGCCAAACACATCTACCCTGCAATACACTACCAAGTTCATTTTATTGTAAGTGTTTCATTTAACTTGGGATTTAAATTAGTCTTCTTTTATGTTTCACATGTTTATATCACATTCCCCTCTCCCCCACCCACTAGGCAGGCCGACCAGTACAGGCCCATCCAACCCAGCCTCTCCTCGACCCATATTTACTTTACCCACAGTTCTGCCTCCCTCCACTGCACAGACGCAGCCACCATCCCTTCCCTGGTTACCGGCCCGTAGCTACCACACCACCACACATTGCAGAGCCTCCATTCCTCCTCCCCTCGGGACTCATCCTATACGTTGTCCCAACCCAAGCACCCTAGGTCTGCCACATGCTGTAGTCCATGCACATAGCCATACGTACCTTTGCAGCCATGCTTTTAAAGGAAAGTAGTATACCCAATTTTTGGGTTGTCCAGCATGGGACGAATGTTCCCTGGTGATAACAATAGACGTCATGTGTGACTTTGTTTATACTAATGGTTTTATTTGTAGGTATCACAAAGCATACGTGGCGCACAAGGTTGCCCAGTATGCACAAAAAACCTAATAGGAACATCTAATTCAGGTATACGGGAAACACATGACCCTGGTATACACATGTCACTACAAGTTCCCTCCTGATAACTAAATTATTGTCTAACGAAGATGCACTGCTTTAAAGTGCCTTAATCAGTCAGTATCCAACGGCCTGTGTTCCGCCCAGCAACAAAATAAATAGCCTCTGCAAGGCTCAAACCCAATACCATGCACACCATACCCAAAGTGATTTACCACTAAGCCATGCCCGATATACCCAACTCTGATGTTATTATTAACATAACATCCAGCCCAGTCATGCAACAGTACAGAGAATGTATACCAACATCTAGATGTACGTGTGTGTGTAATTATATCCATATCTAAACTGATAATATATATCTATATATGTAGATATATATATATATATATATATATATATATATATATATATATATATTTATATATATATATATATATATATATATATATATATATATATATATATATATATATATATATATATATATACATATATAGGTATATATGGGCATGCATCCGTAGATAGCAATGGTAGATTAACAGAAACACATATGTCCACATGTACTGGCAATGGGTTGGGGGGTCCCAAACAATATACGTATTGCAGTAATTGGTACCCCCCCACAGCCAAACACGTCCACCCTGCAATACACTACCAAGTGTTGCAGATCCCATAACCAGGACCTGACAAGACATGGGCACAAGATGTTAACAGTACTACATTCCACCTGTATGATGTCAGGCTGGTATTGGTAACATATCATGCAGTACAGTCTGGCTCCCATGGGAGATTTAAAATGTGGAGGCTATCAACATCTACAAGATACATATACACAGGCACATATATGCAGATACAGATATACATATATATATATTTATATTTACATATATATAGATATACATGTGACTATTTATATTTACATATATATAGATATACATGTGGCTACACATTCACATGCAGAGATATGTACAGTCAGATACATATGTAGAAGGTGCACAAAATACAGAACAGCCACTATGCCTACAGTTCAAACCTGAACAACTGGACACTGTATGGGCCACCCATACAAATGTCATTCATTGCCTGCAACATATACCCACAGAGGGGTCATAGGGAAAGACACCACACACAGGTTTGCAGGTTTGGAAGACCTTTATTTGTGTACTATTACAGTTCTATATACTATTGCTACTGTACGTGGGATTGTCCTCATAGACATGGTGTGTGTGGGGGTCACATCTGCTTTCCACATGTATGCCATTGGCTACAGACAGACATCCTAAGGATATCATAGTTAAGTACTGCTGCTTGCACGTATAACCCTGTCGACTGCAGCAGAGATATTGGCCAATATGTGTGGACATTCTGACACACTCTGTACAGTCCAGAGGTATACACAGAACCCCTTAAGTGCAAAACATGTGTACCATGCCTGACAATATGGACATTAACAGCCATGTAGATGGGTATAACACATAACGACCGGTATACATATGCCACCATAGGTTATGCATTCACACAAGCCTGTCTGGCCTGACACGTAATACCCACTGGTACAGGGATGTTATGGCCACATACTACCCACTAGATATTGACATACATCTGTACAGCATCCTACTGCTCTGTCTGACATACATAACTTGTTAAGGGAGGCCTGGCAGCAGTACATCTGGCAAGTATCTGCACATAACATCTCACTGGGTAAGTAAACCAAGCTGCTAGGCATGTAACAATGCACTGTGCAGGCTACAGGCAGACTGGCTCAACACTGGCCTACATCTCCTATGGGGGAATGCACATGTACCTGCATATATAGCAGGCTGTACAGGCATGTCACAGCACTGGGTAAGATACACCTGTGTGAAAGTGCATAACCACAACCAATGAGAACAGAGACACAGCCACATATGGAAAGCTAGCATAACATTACAGTATATCGACTATCTGTTCAACACCATCCTCATATGTGACAATCACACACTATCCCTACATATACTGGGCTGCTACACAGTTTGGTGTGATGGCTGACTGTGGTATGGGACATGTGTGTATGGCCCTACAAACATGTAAGCCAATATGGTAACATACAGTGGAGCAGCATGTAACTTCAGATAGGACGGGACTTAGGACGATGACAACTACCACAGTCTGTGCACAGGCCAAGGTATATATTAACAATACACACACACTGTCGACATTCACCATACATACACAGACCTCAGTACTGTACAAACAACCACAGTATGTCCAGGTTATGTCATCAGTTATAACCCCCACTGTACATTAAATGTGTAGCAGTCTGATATCTCACTGGATTTTTATCAGATATGATGACACTACTTATGGTGTACAGCACATATGCACCTCTACATGCACGGCATATGTGCAAAGGTTGACAGAGTTGGGGCTGGAAGCACATACACAGGGCCAATATTGACATGTTGCTGTGATAACCTCATACATTTACTGTTGTAACAGGGTTTGTTGCAACATATGTCCTATGAGGGGTATGAAGTCTGTAACTGCCACGGCTTTAACCATCTACAGACTGCAATCCTCACAGTACTTTCTGCAGTCCACAGATAGATGCTCCATGGGTAGCACATGACACCAAAGGCACAACACACTTCCCAGTCTGCAGATGACCCTGCAGATGGGGATTCCTCATAAACATAGAACTGACATAGCAGGTATTCAGACATGTGGGACAGCCATATCCAGACACACACTGTTAAACCAACATTACTCCAAATGCAGTATAGCAGCACTTACAGTCTGTAGTCAAGTCAGGCACATTCCCCTCCTGTGTTTTGCCCTGTTTATACAGTGTATGTTAGAGGTACATCCCCAATCCATCTGCGATGCTGTTTGCCAAACAACGGAGCTAGTTCCTGCTCACAGTGAATGAAAAGGACCAACACCAACATGATGTTCTTAGATATTGGAGTGTGTTTCCATTCAATTGGCTATGGGAGTGTTACCACAGCTGTTCCACATGCAATCGTCTAGGGGAGGGCTGCAATTCATGCAGAGGCCATCAGTTGATCTTGAACATCAGTTAAAATACACATGCTGCTGCCTAAGCAAAGCAGGTGTAGGCTCCACATTCACCAGAGAGGGAGTGGGAGAGGCAGACATAGGCTAAGACAGGTCAGGGAGGGGTGACAGAGTAAAACCTAAGCATATTTGTGTCACACACCTACCAGCACAGGGTATCAAACCCCTGACAACTATGTAGTGACATCACAGCTCTGTGCAGTTATTGGATGCGCTACGTGGATTACCTGCTGTGGAGCCCTCAGAACATATATGTGATGATGAGTGACATCTGAAACAGGGATATAGTAGCTATAGTGTAGGTGACGTGCACATGCTTGTCCACATGGACAGGTGCCACCATCAACACAGCCACACTCTCACAGGGACACACACACATTGACACACTTGGCAGGGGCAGGACTGAAACCCATCAGTAGTGGGATTGCCACAACACATTACTGTGCAGGTATCACATGCACCACACAGGTCATATGGAGGTTGTATGGGCGAAGGGTATGGGGAGGTGGCTGACATCAGACAGCATGCGTCAATATGCCACTCGGGGTTGTAGTGAGTGTGGATGTGATCTTACACATAATACAAGACACACATAAACACACAGGGTGCCAGTACTGACATGCATGGGTGCATTTCTGCACAGGTATGTGGTGGTTGACTGTGGCAGACGGCTATACAAGGCTAGGTGATGGGTATACCTTGGCATCAGGCCACATAACAATGGACTGCATGGTGGCTCAGGCCTGTGGTTTCTGCATTTGCCCACACAGGTGGGTATTGTATCTACCATCCAGTCACCTGGGTGCCTTTTGCATGTGGCCAATGCTGTGTATTGCCTGTCATGTATGTGTTCCCTAGTCCATGACATTGACGGTGTCTGGATGTGCACACCTCCCACATGCATGTACAATGACATGTGGAACTGTACCTGGGGTGTCAGGCCCATGTTGTGTACACAGATTATCATCAGATGCACCACTCGTGGCCACCTGTGGCAGGAACTGGTAATGGACAGCAGGTTAACCCTGCAACTACATTGATAGCATGCTACCGGCATTCCCTGGCATCGGTGGCATCTGTCCATACAGGGCATGTTTTCAGGCATGGTATGTCCTTTGTGGGTCACATGTGATGGCACCACAGGTGTTGCAGGTGTCCAGTGGAGAACATGGGGAAGGTGCACTGTCTGCATGTATGTGCCTATTGGACAGATGGACAGGGTGCCATGCCATCTGTAGGCCACTGCAATCACTCCATAGTTATTATCAGTTGCTAATATGCAGTGTACTACACACATATTGGCTGTTGCCTCAGCGTGTGTGTGTGTGTGTGTGTGTGTGTGTGTGTGTGTGTGTGTGTGTGTGTGTGTGTGTGTGTATGTGACATGGGTTGAGAGTGTGGTCTGGGTAATACTGGGGTTGCTAACTGTGATTGCCTGGCCGTGATGTCATGTGTATGGGTATGGGATTGCACCCCAGCCTCTCGGCTATTTCACATCTGGTATCCCTGTACAGTGGGCATTGTGATATAGGGCCATCATAAAATACATTTGCAAAACCCATCCCACAGTGGGCCCAGGTGTCACACACACACCATGTCTGGGAGTTGAACCCCTACCTACCTAGTTTAGTACACTACAGCACTATGCAGTTATAATATGCACCACAGAGATTGCTGGAGTGCTCCTTCCCCGAAGGTGTATTCCACATTGGATGACATCAGCAGGATTGCCAATGTAGACCACTGGATATGTACTGGGTGTGACTAGCCTAAAATGCGTTGCTCCTCCCACAGACAGTGGAACAGACACAAAGCATACACAACCAACATGCATGGGTATAGAACCCCTAACAGGTGTCTATATTACAGTAGAGCAGTATGCAGTTACAGGACACACTGCAAGGATTACTGAGCTGCAGCTTCCCAGAGGTGTATTTCTAGGTGGATGACTTCAGCAGCCTTGCAAAAGATGAGCATTTGAATTGTAGGGAGTGTGACTACCCTAAAAAGCATTGCGCTCAACGCAGACAGTGGCTATGTCTGATAATTGAACTCCTACCTAACTATTTTTGTCACACTACAGCAGTACGTAGTTATGGGATGCACTACAGAAATTACCAGGATGCATTCTTTCCAGGGATGTATTTCTAGGTGGATGACATCAGCAGTCTTACCAAAGTAAAGCATTTCAATTGTAGTGAGTGTGACCACCCTAAAAAGCATTGCACTCTACACAGATAAGGTCAGACAGACACACACACAAACAGTTGCCATGTCTGGGGAGTCAAACAGCTACCTACTTCTTTTATCAAACTACAGCAGCACAAAGTTACAGGGCGCACTATGGAGATTACTGGGCTACATCCTTCCCAGAGGTGTATTTCTAGGTGGATGACATCAGAAGCTTTGCCAAAGTAGAGCATGCAAGTTGTATGAAGTGTGACTACCCTAAAAGCATTGCTCTCTACACAAACAGGGTCACACAGACACACACTTGCCATGTCTGGGAGTAGAACAACTACTTACCTAATTTATCACACTAGAGCAGTATGCAGTTACAGAACATGCTATGGAGATTACTGGGCTGCATCCTTCCCAGAGGCATATTTCTAGGTGGATGACATCAGAAGCTTTGCCAAAGTAGAGCATACAAGTTGTATGGAGTGTGACTACCCTAAAAGCACTGCTCTCTACATAGACAAGGTCATAGACTGACACTGTCAAAGGAAAAAAACTTCAAAGACCAATACAGGTAAGGTTCAGGTTAAGGCACTTGTAATTCTTGTGACAAGGAGACAAAAACATGCAAAAATACAGAGTTTGTCTGATTAGTAACAGGAAGTAAGCCATTCTTATAGTGTTTTACAAGACATTGCCTTCCAAGCTGACGTAATCAAGTACAAGCCTACAATATTGTTTTTCACAGCAGATGTTGCTCATGATTTTCTGCTGACATGACATTACATTACTAGATTTGTGAGAAACGTTTTGAAAAATAACATGGCCTTGGAGACCACTAGCTAGTTACAATTATTTCTACAGTGCCGTGTTACATTTCAAGGTAACAAATCAACAAACCAACGCCTCACAGTCTTGATTGCATATATTTTGCGTCTTTGGTTAAGTTTGGGTTCTTTTTGTGCACTTATTACCCATTTTGTTCTAACCTTTTGAATGTTACGTAACCCTTCTTATCTTTTACGTGGCACCACAGGTGTTTTTTTTTACAGTCTCTCCAGAATGACTGCCTACCTATTCTGTTTCCCTGATCTATGACAAGACAGCAATCTTTTTGTCCCTGATTTGTACTAAGCAAATCTCTTGACAAAACAATGCTAATCAAGTCCCTGATCTAAAACAGAAAAAAGGTAAATTCACCTTACCTGAGCCTCTGTGATTGATCACCTGGTTCGAGGTAAACCCGTCCTTCAGTCACGGATCAGAAAGTGGCTGGCCTCTTTTGTACGACAATTCAGTCGGAGGTCTTTTCAGATAAGAAGAACCGATGTGGTTTCTTCCCCGTACGGTTTCAAGCCACCTGGCCTGTCTGATCCGAGGTGAAGTGAAGGTTTCCGGTCTGAAGGACCAATCTGTCAAAGGAAAAAACTTCAAAGATCAATACACGTGAGGTTCAGGTTAAGGCACTTTTAATTCTTGCAGCAAGGAGACAAAAACATGCAAAAATACAGAGTTTGTCTGATTAGTAACAGGAAGTAAGCCATTCTTATACTGTTTTACAAGACATTGCCTTTCAAGCTGACGTAATCAAGTACAAGCCTACAATATTGTTTTTCACAGCAGATGTTGTTCATGATTTTCTGCTGACATGACATTACATTACTAGATTTGTGAGAACCTTTTTGAAAAATAACATGGCCTTGGCGACCACTAGCTAGTTACAATTATTTCTACAGTGCTGTGTTACATTTCAAGGTACTCTGCTAATTCAAGCACAAAGCAAACACAGATTATAGTTCATATTCTTCAAGCAGTCTTTGTTCTACTTATCTATCATTTCTGCAGCTGTGTATGTTCTCATAGAACAAACAGAGCTAATTGTCTAAGTTTAATAACATTATAGAAATGGTATTGTTCTATTCATTATTTTCCTAACTAAGCAGAAAATCATCTGCTTCTCAGTAAATTTCCAAAGGCATAAGCAAGATTTCAGCTGTGCTGACAAAATACAAGGTCAGAAAGCATGGTCAGAAAGCATTCTCAGTTTATATGGATTTATGCAGTATGAAATAGAATAAATGTGTTAACCCTATTGGGTTTTTAAAAGCACTAATACACACATTAATACATATTTTTCTAACATTTCCCCCTATTAATACTTTTATTCTACTTTCAAAAAGCATAAACAGTTTGTTTCTTCTCCTAACCTCTTCCACTCAGGATTTGCAGTTAAGAGAGTCATTCAGTTTAAACTTATGAAAGTGTTTCAGTCTTCAACAGTTCTTCAAACTCAGTACTTTGATACAAGGTTTCAGAAACTGACATGTCAATAAAATCTTTGATCAGTCGTTTCATGCAGGGGATGCCACAACAAACACACACTCCTAGCAGGAGCATTCCCACACAAATGGCAATCAGGATATTCATTAGGATGGTACCCCACCCCCAAACAAATTCTGGAAAAAGTCCGTCAGTGGGTTTGGGCCTGGTTTAGTCATGGCCGACACTTGCTGAATCACCTCAAGGTGGTTATCTGTCTCATGCTGATTGTCAGGAATGTACAAACAGCATTCTTCTTGGATTAAAGCACAAGTACCGCCTTTCACCGCTAGGGTGAAGTCGAGAGCCATGTGGTTTTGAAGCACTACAGTTCTCATAGCATTCAGTTCATCAGTTACTAATTTGAGAGCGGAAAATGTTGCATTGCTCATTACTTCGAGGAGTTTAGACAGTTTTCTCAGCTCCCAAATCAATTTCACTGTGCCATATGCTGGTAATATGCCTGCCCACGATAAAACAGTGTCACTCAAGTCCATATGTGTCAGTTTATTGCTCATGGAATGATGGTTTTTCCAGCCCGCTTCTATTTGTCCCACTGGATTCTCAGGTTTCTTGACAGGTTTCTTGGTGACCTCTCTGGCATTTCAAATTTTACCTCGAGGCAAAACTACAGTGTGTCGTATGGCCAGAACCAGGTAACCCAAAAAATAACTGCCGGACCAATTCTCAGGTAACCATTTGTATGTCTTTTTGCCACACACAAAATAACAATCCTCTAACTTAGTAGTAACTTTGCTGCTGACATATGCTGGCCCTGCATGAAACATTTTCCTATCATTTATAGACAGTTGCTTAAAAGGAACAGAATTATGTTGTACTTCATTAATTATTTTATGCATCTAGTCAAGAAATGAATCATAGTCTGTATTACAATAAGAACCTGCATTATTTGCTTTGGTGTAACATTTATAAGGAACAGTCACATTGCAATTGCTCCAACCCACCTGAACAGTATCATTTTTGTAAAAACACTCATTTCCTCTCTGTGGAACAGACAAGTGCAATGCTATTTTATCTTGTGATTTAATAGTTGTAGTATCATAAATCAAGTTTTCCCAGGTCTCATTGACCCCTAGGGGGACTGCAGTCATTAATATTCCCCCGTATGCTGTCGGTAAAGCTGTACAGATCCAGCAATTCTAAACATTAAAAGTCTCAGCATACACATATTTGATTGCTTGGTAGGTGTTAAAGTTCGGGTGCCAGTCTATGAGTAACACATCACGTTTATTCAGTTCAGCTTGTGTGGCTGGAAAAAGGAAAGGCCACAGCAAAAAGATTATTGTCACCAGTATAGTTAATAGGATGATCATGCAATATTTCTGTGGTTGTTTTGCATTCCTGTTTGCGCTGGATTTTGGCATTTTTGTTCTTGTTGTGTAACAGTAACAAGATTTTTGTCCAGTTCAAAATTTTTAACCAGTTTGCAGTGTGTCAAGTGGGTTCAAGATGCTCGCTCCGCAATCTTAACTGCGGTGGGTGTTGACAGTAGCACTTGGTACGGGCTCTCCCACTTCGGTGTCATTCAGTTCTTCTTTTTGATGACTTTCACCCAGACCCAAGTGCCTGGGGCCACTGCTACTTCCGATGGTCTGGTTTGTTCTTTATCTGAAACAGAATTTAACTGCAGCAAATGTTTAGAATTCAATAACTTCTGCATATACTCTGCAAGTGTACAGTCGGCTTCCTGGTCTGCGGGCATGAGAGGTTTCCACTGAGGTATAAAATATGCCCGCCCAAACAATTTCTCAAAAGGAGTCAATCCTTTTGCATTCAGAACAGTTCTCATGCTCAACAGTGCCAGGGGCAGACAGTACACCCAATTTCTCTGTGTATCTTCTATAAGCTTCCTTAACTTAGTCTTTAAAATTCCATTGTGTCTCTCTACTAATCCTGCAGATTGAGGGTGATACACACAATGATTCTTTAAAGAAATTCCAAAAAATCTGCCCAACTGTTGTATGGTTTGGTTTACAAAATGTGTGCCATTGTGACTGTAGATCCTTTCCGGTATGCAAAATCTGGGAATGATTTCTTTAACAAGGGTTTTTGCAACAGTAGCTCCATTAGGATTTTTAGTCGGAAAAGCTTCCACCCATTTGGAAAACATATCTACAATGACAAGACAGTACTTCTTATTTTCGCATTTGTTTAACTCTATGAAATCCATACAGATAGTATGAAATGGATACGGTGGTGTAGGGAAACTCCCTTGCTTAGGCTTTAACGCCCCTTGTGCATGATGTTTATTACAAACATGACATGACGAACAAAAATTTTTAGTATAGTTTATGAATCCATATGTTGTGAACACTCGGTTCACTAACTGTACCATCCCCCCTGTTGAGACATGGCACTGCCCATGGCTCAACAAAGCTGCATATCTAAACAAGTTAGATGGCAATATTGGTTTTCCCTCTTTGGAGATGTACAGCCCTTTTTCGAGAATTGCTCCTCGTTTTATCCATCTTTGTTTCTCAACTTGCGTAGTAAGTGTCTGCATTGTTTTCAACATTTCTAAGTCTAAAATCTCGGAGGGTTGAAATTGCTCATTTAAAAGAAATACTTCTGAAGCTGAAGCTGCCTGCTTTGCAGCTGTATCAGCTCTCGTATTACCTTTTGAAATTCTATCCTGTTGCTTGGTATGAGATATGCATTTACAAATAGCTACTTTCTGAGGTAACTGAATAGATTCTAAAAGATCTAAAATAAACTGTGCATGATTGATCGGTTTGCCAGTAGATGTTATCATTCCTCGATTTTTCCACTGTTGCGCAAAAACATGTACAGTCGAAAAAGCATACTGGCTATCAGTAAAAATGTTCACACATTTACCCTTTGCTAAGGTACATGCCCGTGTCAAGGCAATCAATTCTGCTGCTTGTGCAGATAAGTTGTGTGGTAAAGATTTTCCTTCTATAATCTCAGTATTAGAAACTACTGCATACCCTACTAGGTTCTGCCCTGTAGGACCCCTTTTGCACGAGCCATCCACATAGTATGCCACCTCGGCATCATCCAAGGGAACATCCGTGAGATCTTTTCTGGGCAGTGTCTTTTGCTCAATCTCCTGCAGGCAGCTGTGTGGTGTGCCATCTGCAGGAGTTGGAAGCAAGGTAGACGGATTCAAAGTCGTGCATCGTTCAATTGTCATATGAGGTTGGCTCAACAATATAGTCATACAAGAAAGATGTCTAGCAGGAGAAAGATATGCTACTTTTTCTTGCAGTAAAATAATCGCGACTGCATGAGGCACTCTCAATGTGAGAGGGTGGAACAACACTACTGAGGCCGAAGCCTGCACTGCCATTGCAGCTGCGACTACTGCTTGTACACAGTGGGGTAAAGACCGCGCCACTGGGTCCAGTTGTGATGAATAGTAAGCAATGGGGCGTTGCTTGTCCCCATGCTGCTGTGTTAACACTGATGTCATATAACCTTGCTTACAATCTACTGTTTGGAAAAAATGTTTATGATAGTTTGGTAATCCTAAAACTAATGAGGATGCTATCAACTGTTTCAATTTGCAGAAAGCAGATTCTGCTTCTGGTGTCCATTGTAATAAATCTTGTGCTGCCATAGACTTCTTGTATATTAAGTTAGTCAGAGGTGCAGATTCCAAGGCATAGTTTGGAATCCAGCTCCGACAAAAATTAGTCGTACCCAGGAAGGACATCATTTCCTTTTTGGTAGTGGGTTTCGGTGCTTGCAAAATCGCTATTTTTCTGTCCTCATCTAATGTTCTACCCTCTTTGGATATTACATATCCTAGGTATTTAACTTGCTTTCTCCAAAGCTGCAATTTATTTTTGTTTACTTTATGTTCTTGAGTGGCTAAAAATTGTAATAACGCTACGGTATCTTTTTTGCAGTCTTGCTGGGTGGGGACTGCCAGCAGGATATCATCAACATAAAGTAAAATCTGACTGCCTCTTTGTGGGGTAAATGCCGCCAAGTTGCTTGCCATCTCTTGTGAGAATATTGTTGGACTTTCACAATATCCCTGTGGTAGTCGCGTATATGTGTACCTTTTCCCCTGAAATATGAATGCAAACCAATGCTGGCTGTCAGGGTGTATCGGTATCGAAAGAAACGCATTGCTGATATCTACCACAGAAAAATATTTCTGTTGAGGTTTTAAATCATTCAACAGGGTGTGTGGATCTGGCACCGTAGGTGCCCTTGGTATTACTGCGTCATTTACAGCTTGTAAATCTTGGACCATACACCATTCTCCATTTCCTTTCCTAACAAGAAATAAGGGTGTGTTACATGGTGAATCAGGAGATTCCACCAGTACTCCTTCCTTAAGTAAAGCTGCTATTATAGGTTTGATTCCTACCTCTGCATCTTTTCTTAAGGGATATTGTCTCTTCTGCAGTCTAAATGCTGACTTTGGCGTGATAGTAACTGGTCCTGCTGTACGAATAAGTCCTACATCTGACTTTCCTGTTGACCAGAGAGTTTCTGGTATGCTTTGTAAGGCATTCTCTTCCTCATTTAATAGGAGTGCTAATCAGCTGTCCTTGCTAGACTGCAAGTGTACATCTGGGTGTGTCTGTGTTATCCAATTTAACTTCTGCTTCTGTACTCCCTGTTCTGACAGTTCTAACTCTGTCTGTTTCTCCCATCTCGTGACTTTTTCTCCTAAGTCTGCCCATTTTACATTCTTGTCCTTAGTCAAGCTAACATGTGGTAATCGATTAGATTTGTAAAGTGCAAAGAATTCCTGGGGCAATGAACAGCTGACTACACTGTTCCCTTCTATGTCCCAGTACAGATTACGTAATACTAATCTGTTTGCATGGTTTCTAAACAATTCTTGTTCATATTCCTTGTCATGTCCTGGTGTGCTACAATAATACAGAGTACAGTGCAACAAATGTTGTTTATTAGTGTCAAGGGAGGGGGACTTACTGATGGCTACATTCATCAACTCTTCGGTTACTGCCTCTGGACCAGTTGTAACCAAGTCCTGGCTGTACCAATAAAATGTTTCACCCTCCGATCGCACTGCAAAAGTATCAATTTGTCGCTGTGCTTCCATACCCTGCATAGTTGGAACTACTGCTATACCAAATAGCTGCATAAGGTCTCTGCCCAAGAGGTTTACTGGGCATTTTGCAGAAACAACAATTTTGCTTTTCTGGGTCAGTCCTGAAACAGGATCAGTTATCACAATATTATGGGAGAGGGGCTCCCGATACAGCTGTCCATTAGCTGCTTTCACTAGTATGTAATCAGGTGACTCTAAGTTCTCTGGCAGTTTGGAGGGATGTATCAGGGTCCGTGAGGCCCCCAAGTCACACAAAACTGTGACTTCCCTCCCTTCTACCAGGAGTGTGACTTCTGCTTTTGGGTCTGCTAAATAGAGCTCTAAGCTCAATAAAGCCAAATCCAATATTTCATTTTCTTCACTATCCGTGACTTCCTGCACTTCCTCTATTTCTTCTGTCACATTCTCTACTCCCTCTATCACATTCTCATTTGTCATTTCTTCGCTATCCCCTTCTAGTGATTCCTGACTACCATGTAGTCAGTCCTCACCCTCCTTATCTTCCGTTGTTGCCTTCTTGTTTTTCTTGCAATCCCTTGACAAGTGTCCTTTCTTACTGCATTTAAAACACTCACCCCTTTTCTTTCGCCCTTCAAAGTCCTCTGATTGTTGATCAGTTTGTTTGTTTCCCTGGGCATTTCTCTTGCCCTTTTTCCCAGACTGTACTACATAAACTTCTGCTCCATCTTCTACAGAAAATACTTGGGCTTTCTTTTTCTTTTTGCTATTAAAATGCCTTTCGGCATGCCTAGCATATTCAAGCAATGACTGTAATCTGCTTGTACAATGATCTACCATGTGTTTTGTAATAAAACTGCTTATGGGTGCAATACTGCCTTTCAAAAATGCATTCTTTAACTGCTGCTCATATGGGAAATCATGTGTCTGGTCTTCAGGAACCTGCATTCCGCAATGGTTATTAAAACACTCTAACAATCTGGCATAATATCTGTCAATAGTTTCACCTTCTTGTTGGATGCATTGATTAATGCAAGTCCAGTCTGCCCTAGGCTTCCATTTCTTAGAGATTTGGTCTGTAAGACCTTTCACTCTGTTGTCTAATGCTGCGCTACTATGTGGGAGTGGTTTATGTTCAGCGTCACGGGGATTCCAGTTGCCACTGATCATGTGCCAATCTGGTCCCACGATCTGTCTGACTACTTTTTCTACTTCTTCTCCGTTTAGGTTATAACTTAACCTCATGCCTTGTAAATCTTCTAAGAATTTTCTAAAATTAACTTTTGGATGGGGAATTCCCTCTGTGGCTTTCCGGATGTCTTCCGGTGTCCACGGTCTATACACTAGGATTGTTGGGTCCTGACCTTCTTGTCCTGCCTGAGGATTAGGCACTTCTATAAGTGGGCATATTTCTTCTTCACTCATATATCGTGAATTTCTACCCATTTGATATAACTCAATGTCCCCTTTTGAGTTTCCTGCCCGTGTTCTAGACCTGGTCTCGACGGGATCTCTAATAAACGGTGTTGCTTTTGTAGTGTCTCTACTTACAGTGATAGCAGGATATCGCAGGGGTGGACTAACTTGTTCACTTGCCTCATATTCTGGTAAGGGAGGTGGAGGAGCTGATGCTATTACTAAGTTATTGTCTTCTTTATCTAAAAACATTGCTTTTGAATTATTACTCTTTTGTTCCCTATGGTTTGCTTCCTCAATCCACCTGTGTGCCTGAGGAATTCCTAATTTACGTTGCTTTTTTACCTGACCTCTGGAATCGGTTTTAAGCTGTTTGACAAGTTTAACAAGTGAGGATTTTTCTAATTTACCATCGAATTCATACTTATTAACCCATTTTGAGTAGTATTTAATATTATCGGCACGCTGTGATTGCATATATTTCGCGTCTTCGGTTAACGGCGGAGTTTGGGGTCTTTTTGTACACTTATTTCCCATTTTCTTCTAACCTTTAAAATGTTATGTAACCCTTCTTATCTTTTACGTGGCACCATGGGTGCTTTTTTTTTTTACAGTCTCTCCAGAATGACTGCCTACCTATTCTGTTTCCCCGATCTATGACAAGACAGCAATCTTTTTGTCCCTGACTTGTACTAAGCAAATCTCTTGACAAAACAATGCTAATCAAGTCCCTGATCTAAAACAGAAAAAAGGTAAATTCACCTTACCTGAGCCTCCGTGATTGATCACCTGGTTCGAGCTAAACCCGTCCTTCAGTCACGGATCAGAAAGTGGCTGGCCTCTTTTGTGCGACAATTCAGTCGGAGGTCTTTTCAGATAAGAAGAACCAATGTGGTTTCTTCCCCGTACGGTTTCAAGCCACCTGGCCTGTCTGATCCGAGGCAAAGTGAAGGTTTCCGGTCTGAAGGACCAATCTGTCAAAGGAAAAAACTTCAAAGACCAATACACGTAAGGTTCAGGTTAAGGCACTTTTAATTCTTGCGGCAAGGAGACAAAAACATGCAAAAATACAGAGTTTGTCTGATTAGTAACAGGAAGTAAGCCATTCTTATACTGTTTTACAAGACATTGCCTTTCAAGCTGACGTAATCAAGTACAAGCCTACAATATTGTTTTTCACAGCAGATGTTGTTCATGATTTTCTGCTGACATGACATTACATTGCTAGATTTGTGAGAAACTTTTTGAAAAATAACATGGCCTTGGAGACCACTAGCTAGTTACAATTATTTCTACAGTGCTGTGTTACATTTCAAGGTACTCTGCTAATTCAAGCACAAAGCAAACACAGATTATAGTTCATATTCTTCAAGCAGTCTTTGTTCTACTTATCTATCATTAATGCAGCTGTGTATGTTCTCATAGCACAAACAGAGCTAATTGTCTAAGTTTAATAACATTATAGAAACGGTATTGCTCTATTCATTATTTTCCTAACTAAGCAGAAAATCATCTGCTTCTCAGTAAATTTCCAAAGGCATAAGCAAGATTTCAGCTGTGCTGACAAAATACAAGGTCAGAAAGCATGGTCAGAAAGCATTTGCAGTTTATATGGATTTATGCAGTATGAAATAGAATAAATTTGTTAACCCTATTGGGTTTTTAAAAGCACTAATACACACATTAATACATATTTTTCTAACAGACACACACACACACAGTTGCCATATCTGGGAATCAAACTCCTACCTAACTACTTTATCACACTACAGCAGTACACAGTTATGTGACACGCCACAGAGATTAGGGGGCTACAGCTTTCCCAGAGGTGTATTTCTTGGTGGATGACATCAGCAGCTTTGCCAAAGTAGTGTTTTAAATTGTAGGGGGTGTGACTACCCTAAAAGGTATTGCTCTCTACACAAACAGACAAACACAGCTGCCATACCTGAGAATTGAACTCCTACCTAATTACTTTATTACACAACAGCAGTACGCAGTTATGGGATGCACCACAGAGATCATTGGGATACAACCTTTCCAGGGATGTAGTTCTAGGTGGATGATATCAGCAGCCTTACCAAAGTAGAGCATTGCAATTGTAGGGAATGTGACCACCCTAAAAAGCATTGCTCTCTACTCAGACAGACACAAACACACAGATGGCAAGGCTGGAGTTAGAACTCCTACCTAACTAGCTTATTACACTATAGCAGTGCACAGTTATGGGACACACCACAGAGATTATTGGGTGACAATCCACCTAAGGTGTATTTCACAGTAGATGACCTCAGTAGGCTTGTCATAGTGGGGCTATGGGGAGGGCAGTGTATGTGCATGGGCCATAACCCATTCATCTCGGGGTTGACATGCCACATGAAGGCACAACCTGGGCCATATTCCACAGGTCCGTGTATACAGCTGCTAGATGACTACTTCCTTGAACAGTCATGTTGCACAGCTGGCACATGCACCACATACTCTGTAATGCTGACAGATACCGGTGGCTAGTATCTGCAGTGTGTGTGACATCACACCCTCGTATGGATGTGGGCCTTTGGCTGTGTGCTGGGTGGGAGAGCCCTGGATGGCTCCTTGTCACAGTCATCCTCTTCCACACATCTATGTATGTCTACCTTTCGTTTATTATAGTGTGTTGTCCTTACATATATGCCTGTATTACTATCCACTGTGTGTGCAAAGCATGTATGGTGCATACTGAGGAGTGTCTGCACTAACATCTACAGCTGCCAGATATGTCTGGTCCACTGGTGTTTGCAGACATGGCCTTCATGTGTTTAAGTGTGTGGGCATGCCCAGTATGGCAATCTGCATTGCATGTGTGGATCAGGTCCAGGTTGTTTGTACTGCATTTTTGACCTTTGTGTTGTACACCTACAGGTAGCATGCTGTCTCTGCAGGGTCTCCGTTGATCATTTGACATGGACTGTTACTACATTTCTGCATAGGATGGGGGGCACACCTGACTATTTCTACATTTCTACACAGGATTGGGGGGGGGCACACCTGACTGTTACTATTTGTCTATGTAGGATATGGGAGGCACACCTGACTATTTCTATGTTTCTACACAGGATTGGGGGGCACACCTGACTGTTACTATATGTCTACGTAAGATGGGGGGGGGGAACACCTGACTATTTCTATGTTTCTACACAGGATTAAAGTGGCACATGTGACTGTTACTCTATGTCTACATAGGTTGGGGGGCACACCTAACTATTTCTACATTTTCTACGTTTCTACACAGTATGGGGGGGCGCACCTGACTGTTACTTTATTTCTACGTAGGATGGGGGGGAGCACACCTGACACTTGTACATATTTGCTAGGACTGTACACTGGTATGTCAGGTACTCCATTTCAGTCTGTAGTCTTACCGATCATGCTGGCTTGGGGCATACCAGTGTACTACAGATCTTTACTTTTTACTTACCTACATATTAGTTACTGACTTCCTAGCCTTCAGAACTGACATCCCACTGCCTGACCTGCTGTAGTCTGTCTGTGTAGGCCTGGGGGGAAAGGTTACCCATAGGCCTCGTTCTGAGGCCATAGCACAGCCTTTGTTTGTGTTGGTCTCCACCTGTCCTGCTGGCTGTGACTGTTGTTGGATATGTGACCCCCCCCCCAACTGGCATGTGTGAGTCACTTACCTTGTAGGTGTCCCAGTATTGAGAGTGGTGCTGCAGGGCTGCCTATGTCAGATGCACATAGTACACTCCCTACACATGGTTTGGCACAGGTAGTGTAATGTTTGGCATCCCTTTTACTGTATGTGAGAGTCAGAGAGAGGTGTTATTACCTGGGTCCCTCCCGTGTCAGTGTATGTGCTATACATTGCCTGTTTGCCAAGGCTAGGGCATAGTGAGCACGCCTCCTTCTGCCTACTGGGGCAGGCTCAGGTTGTTCCTCTTCTGAGTCACTCTGTGCCTGTGCAGGCCTTGGCATTGGTGGGGGGCTGTGTGGCCCTGCCCCGTGCTGTTCCTGCTCCAGCTGTTTTCACTGGATCATATTGTGTAGCATAGCACATACAAGGACAATTTGGGTACACATAGCTGGCGAGTACTGCAAGGTTCCACCAGATGTGTCCAGGCTCTGGAACCGTGACTTGAGCATCCCAAACCCATGCTCTATTATGATTCTTGTTTGTACGTGTGCCTCATTATGGAGTTCTTGTTCGGGTGTGTGTGCATTTCTGATGGGTGTCATCAGCCACGGCTCCAGTGCATATCCAGCATCCCCCACTAGGTGACTGCGTGGGATGTCTCCATTGGCAAATCTCTGGTACAGCTGTGTTAGATGCCAGATGTGGGTGTCATGTTAGCTTCCAGGGCAGCCAGCACACACATTCATTATTATGCCTTGGGCATCACACACAACCTGGCAGTTGATGGTGGGGAAGCCCTTGTGGTTGATGTAGACCCTACCCTGCTCACTGGGTGGTGCTTTGATGCATATGTGCGTGCAGTCTATTGCACCCACTACCTCAGGGTAATCTGCTATTTGGTAGAAGACACGCATATTGCTGGCCAACGCCTCATGGGTGTTGGGGAAATATATGTGCTCACTGACGTGCTGACTTGGCATCCAGGAACTGGTGAAGTATCCTGGATGCTGGTGCCTGTGAAATCCCCATCATATCCCCAGTTGGCCTTTGGAAGGTACCTGTAGCTAGTATTCTTAGGCCTACACATACCTTGGTATCCACTGGGATGGGTTCCCCTCTGTTATTTCTGTGTGTCAGGCATGGCTGGCACAGCTCAACAATTTGCTGTAGGAGGTCCCTGTCCACCCTATAGCTCATGTAGCCCCTGGTAGGTTACCCTGGGTCTGTACGCTCTTCTTTGTCTCCTCACTGTGGGCTGGTCAGCAGCATTCACACCCTCACCACCCTCAGCCTCTTCCACAAGTTGTATGATAGCTATTGCAGCCCCTATCATTTTGCTACTGTAAGTGTTAAAAGTTCCCCGCTTGTTTACGCCGGTGGTGTAGGCTGTGGAAAAAACAAAGGGGAAGGTATTTTGCTTAGTTTATAGTAGTGTTCTGGGCTGGGCTGGTCTGCTGCCTGTGTAATTGGCTGATTCCGATACATTTCACCTGCCAGCTAAGCTAGTTCTCCTTGATTACCTTCCTACTGCTGTTTTCCCTTCCCATTGCCTTCCTGTTTAAGCCCGTGTGCACACCGTGCAAACAGAGTGCTAAAATGTGTACACTGCTGCTATTTCCAGGTTTCACCTCTTTTTCTTCCTGTAAATCCCGGTGCGCAGCATGCACACCCACTTAGGCTTTGTAAAGAGTGCTATGCAGGTTTAGATACACCCCCTAGCTAAGCTCTGCTAAGCTAAGTGCAGACCCAGGCTACAGGGCTCCAATCCACTTACAGTATGCCTGACGCACCCCCCCCATGATGTCACCTAACTTCTAGGCTTGCACCAGACTATTCCTACTCTTACATTGTTGGGACCTGACCCACATGCTGGGGAAAACTGGAATTCACAATCCTTCCTCTCATTTGTATAGAATTGTCTGCTAATGCATAGTTACATGTCTCACACTGAGCCTCCCCCATTAGCAACCACTACTCACTGGCTGGATTGTCTTCTGTCTGCCATTGACTTGCATGGCAGAATACTGATTTTAGTTAGAATGCTTATTTTAGGTTTATTTTATTATTTTCCCCCGATCCCATTTGCACACCGCTGCCCTATGCTTAAACAGCCAAGATCGGCGATTAAAAAATAAAAATTGATTTTTTTTATTTTTTGATTTGTTTGCAATGCAAATGGCCTTATACCTGGCCTGCTTCCACATTGATATGCAGCCTTTATTTGGGGCTGTCACAGCTCCGTTTTTGATTTTGCAGAAATGTACTCGGTTACTAACCGAGTACATTTCTGCTGATTGCACTAGTCCTGCATGGATGGTCGCAAGTTCCTGGATCACAAGATCACCTCATTTGCATGGATTTCACCTGCAAATGGGGCAATTTGCATACAAGGGCTTCATCCATGCAGGATTAGTGCAGGAGCTCTCGTGCACACCCCTGCAGGCTGTTCCTGGATTGCACAGCAGACATATTGCCTGCTAGAGCTCCTGAACTGATCCTGCATGCCATGCAGGGCATAGTGAATCTGGGGGATAGTCTTTTAAAACCCCCAAAAAAGTAATGCTGTCCATATTTGTATAAGTTTCCATTATATATTTGTTATTATCTATAAGTATATTTTCATGTATTGATTTCCAACAGGAAGCATAAGAGGGGTCAAGCCACTGGAATATTACTTTAATAATTAAATATTTTAGAATATAAGCCAATATTGGTGAATCTAATGCCTTCGTCCTCCCAACCTTTGATGTATCAGTCTATGGAGATTCTTGCTTTTTTGGGATACCATAAGAACTTTAGTAAAATAGAGTTTTTTTAACTTTTTTAGAAGGGAGGAGAATTAATGACTGACTAAATAATAAGATTTTTGGTAAGATTATTATTTTGATCAACATAAGTCTATCCTCAAATGTGAAAAATAATTCATTCCAATTGTCTGTTAATTTGAATATTGTATCAATTAGGTTTTGGTATTTAACTAAAATTAATTGTTATTAGTCTCAATAGTAATTCCTAAGTATTTTAACTGTAAATTGCCCCAGTCATTTTTTTGTAAGAGGTTTAATTTAGTGGTTATCCCTTTGTTTATAAGAAAGGTTTTTATTTTATTGTGCTTAAATTTCAGACCTGAAATCTTTTCAAAATAGTCCATAGAGCTAACTATATGATCCAATGAGAATTCAATAGTACCATCAGTGAGCAGAATGTCATCAGCAAAAAGTTGAATTTTAGATGAACAATTTTCAATTATTTTAAAACCTTTAATGTTTATGTTAGATCTTATATAGTTAGCAAATGGCGCTATAATAAGTGCAAATAGCAAATGGGATAAATGGCCTCCCTGTTTGGTACAATTTAAGATATCAAAGGGGCTAGACATAAAGGAACCTATTTTAGCAAAAAAATAGTTATCATAAAGCTTTTTAATCAACTTTATGAAATCAGTGGAAAAGTTATATTCATTTAGTATTCTGATCAAGTATGACCAATTCACAGAGTCAAAAGCTGTATCCACATTTAAGCTTATTATGGATAACTCTTTTTTTATTTTTGTTTGCTATATCAATCAAAGTAAAGAGACTTATGATATTATCTTGAACTTTCCTATTAACTATAAACCCAATCTGATCTTAATTTATTAAACCAATGAGCATTTTATTTACTCTTTTTGTTAATATAGACATGAACATTTTATAGTCTACATTTAAAAGTGATGTAGGTTGATAAGAAGAACATAGAGCAGGGTCCTTATCTGCTTTTAAAATGGGTGTATTAAGAGATTATCACCATGACAGGGGAATATTAGATGTACTCTTAACTTCTTCAAAAGCATTTAATACAATTGTAAAAATATTATCAGGTAAAAGTTTATATAGCTCAGGAATTATCCCATCCATACCTGGTTCTTTATTAGTTTTAAGATTTTTAATTTGGTCTTTTAATTCCTTAAAAGGAAAAAGACTTATCAGTCTTGCTTTTCTGTTCTTTTGATAGTTTATTGCACATATTTTCTTTAAAAAAACTATCCAATAAGTTGCTCATACTCAGATTTGACTGTTTTATTAAATTCTTCATAATATTTGCTAAAACATTTTAATATATCTTTCAGATCCATAGCTTTAATAGTCTTATTCCCTTCTTTATAAACAATCCCCTTGATATGGTTCAGTGAATACACTCGAAGATCTATATTTATGGTAAGTGTACACAACTGTACTTTTTCTGGACATTTCCCTCCCCAAACTGACATCACCACTACCATCCTAAAAACCCAACCATGCTGTGATGTCACACCTCCCTGGTCCTTCCCCTACCCATAGAGAAAGTAAAGGCTAGAACAAGGAAACAGTACAGAAGTCAAGTCTCCTGCTGTGAGCTGTCAATCACAAGAGGTAACAGCTAAAATTACCCTTAGCACTTTGACAGCTAGGGAAGTTAGGTGTGAAGGGGGATGAGAGATGAGTCAAAGTAGTACAAATTCAGGCTTCACAAAAGACTGTAGTTTAGCCATTCTAGAAAGAAGCAGCAGTAAAGAAACATTTTGAAAGTCTGTTCTGTGACATAAAAAGTAACTGACTGAAAGACAGCAGTGTATGCATGTAAAATCAATGCAGTGACAGGAGCTATGGGAAGAAAGAGGCTTGCATGATGTATTTTTTTACAGACAAACATTGCATTATGGGATACCTAGAGGCAGACTAAAGAAGCAGAATTACTTCAAGATATCAGACCCCATGTAGTCAGACTCAGAAATTATGTATAAAAATATTTAAAAACCTGTAAATAGTCCCAGAGCAGTGTTAAAATGTAAGAAACACCAAGCCATGATGAAATAAACATGCTTTTTGAGTCTGTGGGTGAGATTCTCCTTTAAATACTTATTTAACCCCCATCTTTAAAGGATTATTTAACCCATTTATATTTAATGAAAGCCACTTATATGCCAACATAAACTACTATGAAATGATTTAATGCATTAAGCATTACACTAAGAAAAGAACAACTTGTTATGGACAAACACAATAAGGATGATATGAAAAATTCAGAATTAAAAACATTTTTAACCTCCAGGCTTGATGAAAAGTTCATACAAGTCTCTTACTAACAACACCATAACACAACCAATCACATTGTTGCTACTACTTCTGTGTACATAAACTGAATTTTTTAAATAAATACTTTACACTTTTTAAGAAGGTGTTAAATTACTCGAAAAATAAAAAAACTACACAACAAGGTTAATATATAAGACTTATCAAATAGAAGAACTTTAAATAACTTTTCATTTATAAAAAATAGAATTAATTATATGTAACATTTATTTATATATTAACAATCATATTGAAGATATGCTCATACCATTCTTAATACTTGAATATTTATATGAATTAAGAAACTCTATGTTATGAGTAAATAATGTCTTTTTAAGGTACATGCGCCTGTAATTTAACCAGAATAACACTCGTGTTCTATATTTACAACATCGTATAACAAACAGATTACCTGTACTTATTACGCTTTGTAGAAAGGTTATGAGCCAGTACCTGTATTAACATTTTGCCTATGTAAATTACTTACATTTCCACCACATTCACTACAAAAAAACACATAATTGATTAAAAATTGTCATCTAATCTCTCACACAGACTAGAAGCTTTTAAAAACAGCCTGCATAGATTTTGGCTATTTACATTCATATTCATTATCTAACAAGGCTGAATTATAAAGCAGACTGCTAATGTTTGTATTTTATGCAGAACTATAAGTTATCTTAATGAAATTGTATGTTTTTCAACTTATGTTATTCCACTATTCCCTATACAAGACACATATCTGAGTCTTTTGACTAATAAAGTGGCACTACAGCATTATTTTAGTATGAAAAAATGCTCTGTCTAGGAATAATACTCATTAAAAACTTTAGATTTACATTAAAAAACATTGTACCAGCTATCAAGGGAATAGGACACTCAGTAGTAATGTTGACAAAAAGTAACATCATTTTCCACTCAGCTATTAAGTGTACATTTCTGTATTGTGTTTGAGGTTTAATGAGAACACTTCTATGTGTCCCACATCAAATATGTACCCTTTGTGCATCATTTCACTTTTTCCCCTTCAATAATTAACCAGATGTTCCAAGTGTTTATAGCTAAAATAAGCCATTCAGAAGTCTAATGAATGACTATTATGTTAAATTGCACAACTTACAGTTTGTCTTTAATACGGGTAAATATCATTTTAAAAGCTAGAGCATTTAAAAGTCCATTTCAGCAATCCTTTTCTGTGTTCTGTAAGCTTCCTGCTTCTGAAGGGTTAGAGGTCATGTTGCACTTCTTCTCTGACTCAGAAACTGTTCAAGAAGCATTCAGAGTGAAGTAGAGACACAGATGCTTGAGGTAAGCTAAAAACATTCTCTGAACGCTTCTGAAGTAATTTGATGGGAAAATAGACTGAAAGAATGTCTTTAAACACAGAAAGCTCCTGGACACATTCTGCAAGCCACATTTTAACTAAAACTTTTTTTTAACATCAAATAATCAGGGAAAAGTTATACAACCTTAATAACATCACTAGAAATAAAAGGGGATCAAAACACATCAGTGTACACATTTTTAGCAAGTCTACTTTATTCCCGCGAAAGCCGAATAGGTCGAATACAATTCGCAAGAACCATAACAAGCGAAACACGAATATGTTGAATGCACTAAACTGTGAAATTCGAAATCTCGATCTCTCATAGTTGGTCAACCCCACCGCCCACAACATACCACCCACTGAAACACAGTAAAAAACAACACATACACACACTAACCAAAACCTTACTTCTAACCCTAAAGTAAAGAACCAAAATCCTACTTCTAACCCAACACTAAACCCCACATATACAACTATCTATGCACTACCCTTAACCCCTCCCTAACCCTAAGGTCCGTAACTACTGCACACTTACCATACTGAGCTATACCCAAACTAAATAGTCCACACATGTACACTTAACAAAACCCTACACTAAACCTTACATACATTACCTATCTATGCACTTACCTTAACCCACACCCTAACCCTAAGGTCAGTAACTATCACACACTTACCTTACGGAGCTATTCCACAGATGGGCCAACTATGCAAATTTGACAGTTCCACTTTCGCGGTTTAGTGCGTTCGACATACTTGCGTTTCGCTCGTTATGTGTCATGCAAATTGTATTTGACCGATTCGGCTTTCGCGGGAATAAAGTAGACCCCATTTTAACTATATCTCTCACTGTCAATAACACTATATGTAAGTACTTCAAACCAGCCCCCAAACCAGACTCATTCTATTAAAGTTACTCAGTTATTAAATAATTGTTGAAAGTAAAGAGTGGGAGGGCAGAAAAGAAAGGAAAAGGAGTAAAAAAACAAAAAATAAATTGAGTATGGTAATTCCCTTTAGATTCATAATAGTTTAGTTAAAATAAGCTTATATACTTTACTCCCTCTAATAGAAAAACGGCAATATTACAGTAATAGCGAGACTAATCCATGTACACTGAAATGAATGTAAGGAAAAATAGAAAAGTATTACCTTTAGGTGATTTCATTCAAAAGATGTTTCAGAAACAACCTGTTTTAAAACAAATAAAATATAAATAACTAACAGGTAGTTTTATTTGTCTCTGAGCTTTTTTGTTCTCTTTAACTGTCCAATCATTCCACATAGCCTGTCCTTTTAAAGATACACTTAGGTCCATATCATCAATAGAATTAAGTAAATAATTTTTTTCTGGATGAAGGAAACTGCATCTTCTAAGGAATCAAATGTTTTCCCCCCTCTGGCAAGAATAATCTTAGTTTTGCAAGTTAGATTAGGAGAGTTTTTATTCTGGCTTTCTTCAGTGATTTTAACAGAGGACTACAAGCTTTTCTTTTGAAACCACCAGAGAGGAATAGTCATTGTCAAATTTAATGAAAGAATCACTATGTTTTATGGGTGAAGCAGACCAGGCTGTTTTCAAAACTAGATCCTTGTCTTGACTAGAAATAAATCTGACTATTATAGTTCTTGGATTTGAAAGATTTTTGCTTGGTGTCACTACAATTAAAGATCCATGAGCCCTCTCTATGCCAAATGACAGGGCTTCAGGAAGGTTTAATGTTTTAGGGATCCAAGTGGATAAGAAGTTTACCATGTTATCTCCTTCTAGTTGCTCAGGAACTCCATAAATCCAGATGTTGTTCTTCCTTACCCTATTTTCTAGGTCATCATTTTTTCCAAGAACTTATTGTTTTGTTGAAGAAAAAAATCAATTATGTTTCCATTCTGAAAGTCTGCTGTCTATGTCAGTGATAGAATCCTCCATAGAAGATAACTGGAATTTCTGTTATTTCACTACTTCATTGATTAATTCAATCTCCTTTATAAAATCATATTTTATTTTGTTGACTTTGGAATCCAGTTTATCTAGTTTCAAGGATAGGTCTTATATACTACAAAGAATAAATTATTTCTTCACTGAATTTTCTTGTGAAACTACTTTAGAGTGGTTCATCTTCCTTTGGTAAATCTTTATCTTGAAGTTTTGAAAGAAAAATATTTGAAATGTAAATTATTTTTCCACCAAAAACTAAACTTCTTGCTCTCTTTTTTGTATCTCCCCACTATGCTATGTGAAGTTCTATGGATATTAAATATCTTTTTGCTTTTTCTTACATAAATTTTTATTTTTATTTTGTATTTTTTATGCTTACTGAAACTGAACAAGAACTATTTCTTTTTTGGCTCTCTACAAAAAAAAAAATATTTTACTGGCAATCGTTTACTCGTAATTATTCTTGTATTTAACATTTTTTTCTTGGGGACTATACAATTATTTTTTTTGTAATCTCTATTTCTTGCAGATTATTTGTATAAATGTTTTTTTTTCTGTCCTTGTTATTGTCTTGGAGCTTTTCTCCTCGGGCCTCTACTGAAAATGGACATATATCCAGTTAGACTAGCCCGGTCAACAAATGTAAAATAAATAAAATAAATAATAAAATAAAATAAATAAAATAGACTATTTCTTCACTGAATTTTCTTGTGAAACTACTTTAGAGTGGTTCATCTTCCTTTGGTAAATCTTTATCTTGAAGTTTTGAAAGAAAAATATTTGAAATGTAAATTATTTTTCCACCAAAATGTCCCAAGAAGTTTCCAACACAATATTTCAGTTTATTTAAATGATTTTTGATTAAAATGAAAATGTAATCCTGTCAAAAATCTGTCCCCCGGATTTACTAAACATTTGTGCAGGACTAGCTTAGCCCTGCATAGAAGTGCCCGTTTAGGAGCAGGATGGCTGTGCGCCATGCATATTAATAAGGTGCACTGCCTGAGCTCCTAGGCTTACATGGAGCATGTAAGAGTGCAGGGGGTGTGTCTGAGAGCAGAGCTCACAGAATAAACACACCCCTGCAATGTAGAACAGCAAAAGGGGTAAGGAATGAGCAAGACTGCTCGTAGTTGTCCGCATATCCCCACCAACAGTCCCAAATGTGTACAACAGCAACAGTACATATAAATAAAATGAAGAAACCCTTTATTTTTTTTTAAACTCTGATTAAAGCTAACCGTAAGTGCGCGGGTGTGCCCATTGCTTAACTACGGTTAAAGCAGATTAAAAGGCTGAATAGGATAACAAGGAAGATATATGTAACTGACACAGCATAGCAATAGTGTAGTGGGTAGAGCATTTGCCTTATGAGCAAGCATTCACAGTTAAAGTCCCACTATAGCCCATTCTATTTTTGTTGCAAAACCCACTAAATAACATATATTTATGAACTGGAGTACAGCAGGAAATTTACATGTGAAACGTCAGTGTCATAATGAATAAGGCACTAGTAAGCAGGTTTAAGCACAAATAAGCAGTACTAAGCATATTTAAGCACTAGTAAGTGGGTTTAAGCCCGTTTGCGCAGCAGTAAGCAATGCCTACACTGGCTAAGCAATTCTGAAGCTAACTCTCTGTAAGCAGATGTACCGCTAGGTTAGTGGTGCTTACCGTCATGCAAACCCGCTTACAAGTGCTCAAAAGTGCCTTAATCATCAATGGCCCTTGTTCTCCCCATCAACAAAATAAACAGCCATGCAGGTCTCAGACCAGGACCTTATACACCATAGTCTCAGTAGTTATCCACCAAGCCATCACAGATGTACAAAATAATGAGGTAGTAGTTAACATGTCCTCACCATAGTATAACCAAACTGAACCTGTAAAAGGCATCAGTATACAGTCATATGTGCCATAACCCACTACATAACATAAATATGTGAACTGGAGTACAACAGTAAGCCCAGAAGTGATGTGTAATTGTAATAGAGTGCCGAAGTCCTCAATAAAACACAAGGGTCCTACAGAGTGTATGTACACATCAATAAGGGATACTAGGCATACATATAAGGTGTAATGAATAACAACAAATGCCAAAAAGGCATTATATGCTAAGCATTGCACAGGCAAGCTTAGGAGGTATGAGCAATGTGTAGACCAGCTAACTCTTTGTGGCCAGTGGTATACCCCTTTAAACAATGACAACCTTAGGTAAGCAGGTTTGCCCATAGCTTAGCCTTTTCAAAACTGGCCAATCATGGAAAAGTGTGGGAAGCTGGCCCTACTTAAACCCAAGATGTGGGAATACAGCCCATAACTGGTTGTAGCTTCCCCTTTGCAGGCACAATGGCAGTAAAGGGAGAAGGAGTGTGCTTCCGGGTGTGGCGCTGGTGCATCCAGGAGTCCAAGGTCATGGCAGGACTCCTAGTTAAAGACCATGCACAGAGACTGCTGCAGGGCCAGTACCAGGGCTCCCAATATAAAGCAGAGGCCTGGGGCCATCTCGCCCATGACCTCACCAGTGCCACTGGCATACTATGAACTGGTGAGCAAGTCAGGAACCACTATGCTGAACTGAAGCAGTGGAAGGGGGACCTCTTGGAGGAGTGGCTCCAAGAGGCTAGAGCATCAGGGGATGTTCCAGCCGTGTGTGAGTATCACCCCAGTATGTGTGTAATAAGTGCCAGCTCAGGTATATCATGGATAGGTATGGCTAAATATTCCTCTTATGTCCCCCACAGCTGCAACGGAGCAGGCCGAAAACCAGGAGGCCCACATCTGCCACCTGGCGCAGTTGCGACGCAAGGCAGGTGAGTAATACTCATGCTTTTACTGTCATAGGAAATAAAAATAAAAGTAGTAGTAAATTAATTGCTAGTATAAAACCTGTATTGTTCAAGGCAAGTACTGAATACACTAGAGAATATGGCAGAAAGAGTGTCATATTGTTTGTATGGCAATAAAAGTGTAATATCCTGACAAAACAGGTCTAACTGCTGGACTGCATGTGTATATTCTGGTATCATATGGTAATGTAGATTTGCAATCATGTAATAGTACTGTAGTATTAAGCACTGTTACCCACACCATGCACCATAAATTGAATGTGTAGGAATGCCTGTATATGACAAGTGTAATCCCCAGAGGTCATTTAGTACAACTGAGAGACACATAGACAGTAAACAGGGGAAATACAGATAACAAAAACCAAATAGCATATGCAACTGAGATGTGAACTATTGCTTTTTTAGCATACACAGCCACGGTCCGAATCCTGCCAGTGGTAGTAGTCTGCATACAGAATCATACCCCACAACTGTAAAGATATGTCCAGAATGTCTATTAAAGTGGTCCATATCTAATGCCTATCAACCTGTCCCCCTGGGAAATCAGTGGGATGATCCCAGACGTATAGGCAGCAAACATGATATACAACTGATTGACACACATTTATGACAACACACCTGGCACACTAGCAACTCCCCAATACCCTATGTGACTAAGAAGCCATGTATGTCCCATTTACACCCCAACTTGTTAAGTTGTGGTCAGAGTGTGTACAGTAACAGAGTGAGATGTATGTGCATAATAGTACTGTGTGTGGGAACATTCAGGTAGTGCTAATAAACATTCCTCCCACAGGTCTGTCAGATACCAATACTGTGCCCAGAAATACAAGAATGATATGCAGTTGCTCTGAATAATGAGGTATTACACATCACTGTCACCCACACTGTCCTACAACATATAACTGTCTAGGAAATCTGTATAAGAGTGTTGTTATACAAGATCAGAATGCATAAGCACAGGGGATTAATAAGACAGAAAGCAGATTGGAGGTATACAGCAATATCAATACAGCAGACACAACTGTGATGGGCAGTGTTTAAGTTGTAGCAGACACAGCCATGATCTGAATCCTGGGAGTGGAATTAGACTGCATACAGATTCATACCCCACAACTGTACACATAAGACCAGAATGTCCAGTATATGTGACCATATCTGCTGCCTGTCCCCCTGGTAAGTCTGTGGGATGATCCCAGATGTGTAGCCAGCAATCAGGGAATATAAGTGATTGTCAACCATCATGAGAACACACCTGTCACTGTAGCAACCCCCAAAACTATTAGGAGAGTAATATTTCAAGTATGGCCTATCTACACTCCCATGTTGTCAAGCTGTGACCACAGTGTGTACAGTAACAGAGTGAGATGTATGTGCATAATACTAATGTGTAATCTGGAACCTTGTGTGGCAACAGTCAGGTAGTGCTAACAAACATTGCTCCCACAAGTACATTGGATACTAACACTGTGCTGAGAAATACAGACCATAACCTGTACTGGTACCGTCCACCCTGGTATTGTAGGGGATTGTGAGTGCTGCAGTTTCTCTGAATAATAAAGTATCAGTGATCACTGTCACCACACTGTGTTACATAATATAACTGTGTAGGAAAGCATGTATATGTGTGTGTTAGGTCACTAAAGGTGGAAGAGGGCAATATTCTAGATATGTCCAGGCACACCAGCATGTGATCAAAACATGGCCAGAGTCTGTGCAGAAAGAGTTGGATAGCATAGTGCTAGACATCAACTCGGAATCCAGGAGTATGTGTACAAACAGTTAGCCAGTGTTAACAAACATTCCCTCCACAGGTATACCAGGTAAGTGGTGTATACTGCAGGTAAAACCAGTTCATGTGTAATGATGTTGACAGCCATATCAGTGTCCAATATGGGTCTATAGGGTATTGTAGTAAGACTTTGTAAGGTACAGATAACAGCACTGACTAGGAAAGTAATGTGGAGTACAAGAATATACTACTTGTTAATTGACGTTTTTCTCTCTCTTCCACCTTATCTCCAACAATAATCAACGTACCCAGCCCAACTGGTATGTATTAACTCTGATACTGTCCAATTGTTTGTTAATATTTTAATGGTTCCCATGCATATACCATATTGAATTATTTCAACATTGTTGGCATGGTGCCATCAACGTACTGCATGCTGTTCTTATTACCACTGTGGTCCCATATATGCATGTGTTTTGTTTGCTATGCAACTGTTCTGTATCTGGTGTCTTGGTTAATGGGAATATCTATGCATGCTGTTATACATAACCCTGGAATGTGTTGACTATTACTAACCCATATATGATGTTGAGATCTAAATACTATAGCATGCTTGGGAAGGCCAGTCCCAGTGGACCCACCTGTCCCACCTCAGCTGGCCGAGGCACCGGGCACCAGCATATCTGGGGCCCAACCTCTGCACCACCTTTGGGTGGAACCACCTCAGGGGATGGGGCTCGCCCCCCCTGGGAGTGGGAGAGGACAGGTAGCTGTCACCCGTCACCAGGTCGGGGTCGTGGTGCATAGAGAGATCGACGAGCAGGTTGGTGATCTTCTACGCCAGCTCGAGGGCCGTATGTCATGATTAGAGAGTCACCCTGGCTCTGTGGCTCAGCCCCCAGCACAGCCACCTTTGGGGCTGTGAAGGTGCAGTGGTGACTGCCCATGGGTGGGGACCTCAGTCCCACTGTTACGACTAGGGGACTTGTGGGCTTTCGATATCCCAACACCCCTCTCCATCAAGGTGTTTACCCCCGACATGTGTCATATATCACCCCTGTATGCATCTTGTGTGTCTTGTCTGTTAATCTACCCAACCTACCTCCCCAAATATACCTACTACCCCTGCCCAACATCCCACTATTACCTGAAAAAAAAGGGCAATCTGTTCCCAGAAAAAAATATCGCCCCACGCATAGCTGTCCATTTCGCACATGTGTCCACTGGACACATGTAATCCAGTCAAATTGGCAGCACAACTTATTATTGTTGTTCTCACCCCTCTCCCAGGGGTTTGAGTGTCCAAATCTACCTCCAAATTCAGTGAATATGCACACCTGTTGCTGTAGAAGAAATGGGTAGCTATGGATCATCCCTACACCCTTCCTGCACATCCATAGCTATTTTCCCTACTGTCTTTCCTTCTTTGTGCCTCTTTTTCACCACTTTCCTATCAACCCTTTTTTCTTTTCTTTTAAACAAATTAGCACAGGGGTAAGTGGGAGTATGCACTTTTAAGCAGCAGTAACCAGGTTTAAGACTGTTTGCACGGGGGTAAGCACTGCGTACACATATTAAGCAATTTAGAAGCTAACTGAGTATAAGAAACTGTAACCGGAAGTTAGCAGTGTTTACCTCTGTGCAAACCCGCACAAATCCAACTTACAAGTGCTTTAAAGTGCCTTAATCACTCTGTATCCAATGGCCCATGTTCTGTCCAGCAACAAAATAAACAGACTCCGCAAGGCTCAAACCCAGGACCTGGCACACCATAGACAAAGTGATTTACCACTAAGCCATACCAGATTTACATAAAGCTGATGTTTTCGGAAACATATCATCCAGCCCAGTCATGCAACAGCACAGAGAATGTATACCAACATCCAGATGTATGTGTGTGTAAATATATTAATATCTAAACAGATACAACATATCTATATATGTAAATATATATATATATATATATATATATATATATATATATATATATATATATATATAAATTTAGAAATATATACGTATATAAATATGTATGAACATATATACGTGCAAATGCCTACATCGACACATATATATATATATATATATATATATATATATATATATATATATATATGTCTACATATACACAGCAAGTTACATATATGTAAGCAGATATAGATCTATGTAGGTATATACGACATATATATGTGCATATATATATATATATATATATATATATATATATATATATATATATATATATATATATATATATATATATATCCATATAAGTTCATAGGTTAGTACTAGGTTAACTACCTTTGCGAGCCATTGTAAGCCTAGCCAGTTATCTCTTGTGAGACTCAAACCCTGCACCTTGTGTTTGTAAGGCAAATAACTTAACCATTAGGCCACCCTCCCAACCCATGGACATACATGTGTAGATATCAATGGGAGATTAACTAAATCATAAATGTCCACATGCACCATTAATGGGATTGAGAGGCCCCAAACAATATACGTCTTGTATGAATAGGTATACCCACCCCCCACAGCCAAACACGTCCGCCCGCAATACACTACCAAGTGTTGCAGATCCCATAACCAGGTCCTGACACATCATGGGCACAAGATGTTAACAGTACTACAATCCACCTGTATGATGACAGGCTGGTATTGGTAACATATCATGCAGTACAGTCTGGCTCCCATAGGAAATGTAAAATGTGGAAGCTAGCAACATCCCCAGGATACATATACACAGATACATATATGCAGATACAGATGTACATATATGTCTATATATATATATATATATATATATATATATATATATATATATATATATATATATATATATATATATATATATATATATATATATATATATATATATATATATATAATATATATATATATAGAGAGAGAGAGAGATATACATGTGACTACACATACACACGCAGAGATATGTACAGTAAGATACTTATGTAGTAGGCTCACACAATATGGAACAGCCACTATGCCTACAGTTAACACCCTAACAACTGGGCACTGGATGAGCCACCCATACAAATGACATATGTTGCCTGCAACATATACCCACAGAGAGGTCATAGGATAAAACACCACACACAGGTTTGCAGAAATGGAATACCATTATTTGTGTACTATTACAGATGTATATGCCATGTCATATAGCTGTTCAGACACTGACATCCATATAAATAGAGTAATGCAACTGTGAAATAGTTATACTAATACAGTAGTCTGGAAAGGTCCACAACTGTTGCTGTCCAGGCCAAGCCCTTCAAATCATACAATAGTAATGACAGACTGGGTTAGAGGATACCACACAATCAGCAGTAAGTGGCGCAGGTGTATAGTCCAGCAGCCCCTATCTACACTCTGTACACAATCACTAGGTGGTACAGATTTCAGTTGGCCAAATGGGATGTAACTGATACATAACATGGCATAACTGACACCATCACAGGCACACTGGCAAACAGAACAGTCTGTATGAGGTAGTAGGCCTGCAGTAACCCACTTTATGTAAGTAATGTCAAGATAGGTGAAATGTATGGTACTGTACATCCAGATACCTTATGGCAGCCCACCCCTGATACCCCAACATTTTGTAACAGCCTAGGTTATTTATAGTGCATTCCCCCCCCCAGACTCAATACTACAGGGTCATATACCACTGTTACATACACTGGCCTCTGGAGTGCATATGGGCACACATTTATTGTGTAGGTGAAGCCCACACATAAATGGCCCCAACCCCACTGTATGCATGGTGGATACAACAGCAGTGGACTGCTGGCAGGAATGGCAGTGTGGTATACGTATATGTGCATGTGTATCACTATCTGTATATGTGTAAACATATAATGCTCTGTATTTGTATATATCTGGGTGTGTATATGCATATCTATGTACATATACACACCCATCTATATATGCCGATATGTACATGTGTAATTATCTATATAGATATCTGGATAATCATATGTGCATATATACTCACCATATGTCCTGAACATGGGGTGTAGCCCTACCTCAGCCCTATAGTTCCAACGCCGTAGTGCAAGGGGATGTTGGTATGTTTAGCAGGTATATTAGTAGACTATTGCTACTGTAATAGGAATTGTCTTCACAGACATGGTGTGTGTGGGAGGTCACATCTGCTTTTCACATGTGCACCATTGGCTACTGACAGACACCCTAAGGACATCATAGTACAGTACCGCTGCAAGCACATAATGCTCCAGTGGACTACAGCAGAGATATTGGCCAATAGATGTGGGCATTCTGACACACTCTGTACAGTTCAGAGGTATACATAGAACCCCTTAGTGCAGAACATGTGGACCAAGCCTGACAAAATGGATGGTAACAGCCATGTAGATGGGTATAACACAGAACAACTGGTATACATTCGCACCCATAGGTTATGCATTCACACACCCTTGTCTATCCTGACACATAATAACTGCTGGTACAGAGGTGCCATGGCCACATACTACCCACTAGATATTGACATACATCTGTACAGCATCCCACCGCTCCGTCTGACATACATGACTGTTAAGAGAGGCCTGGCAGCAGTACAGCTGGCAAGTATCTGCACATGACATCTCACTAGGTAAGTACACTAAGCTGCTAGGCATGTAACAAAGCACTGTGCAGGCTACAGGCAGACTGGCTCAACACTGGCCTACTTCTCCTATGGGGGAATGCACATGTACCTGCATATATAGCAGGCTCTACAGGTATGTCACAGCACAGGGTAAGATACACCTGTGTGGAAGTGCATAATCACAACCAATGTGAACACAGCTACAGCCACATATGGTAAGATAGCATAATATTGCAGTATATGAACTATCTGTTCAACACCATCCTCATATGTGCCACTCACACACTAACTCTACATATACTGGGCCGCTACACAGTGTGGCCTGATGCCTGTCTGTGGTATGGGACATGTGTGTGTATGGCCCTACAAACATGTAAGCCAATATGATAACATACAGTGGAGCAGCATGTAACATCAGATAGGATGGGACCTACAACGATGACATCTACCACAGTCTGTACACAGGCCAAGGTACATACTGACAATACACACACTGTAGACATTCACCATAAGTACACAGATCTCAGTACTGTACAAACAACCACAGAATGTCTAGGTTATGTCATCAAATATAACCCCTACTGTACATAACATGTGTAGCAGTCTGATATCTCACTGGCTTGTTACCAGATATGATGACACTAATTATGGTGTACAGCACATATGCACCTCTTAATGCATGACATATGTACAAAGGTTGACAGAGTTGTGGCTAGAAGCACATACACAGGGCCAATATTGACATGTTGCTGTGATAACATCTTACATTTACTGTTGTAACAGAGTTTGTCGCAACATATGTCCTATGAGAGATATGAAGTCAGTAAATGTCCCGGCTTTCAACATCTACAGATTGCAATCTTCACACTACCTTCTGCAGTTCACAGATACATGCTCTGTGGGTAACACATGAAACCAAAAGCACCACACACTGCCCAGTCTGCAGATGACCCTACAGATGGGGAGTCCTCGTAAAATAGAGCTGACATGAAAGGTATTGATACATGTAGGACAGCCATATCCACACACACCCTGTTAAACCAACATTACTCCAAATGCAGTATAGCAGCACTTACACTCTGTAGTCAGGTCAGGCACATCCCCCTCCTGTGTGTTGGGCTGTTTCCACAGTGTATGTTGTCATAGGTAAATCTCCAATCCATCTCAGATGCTGTTTGCCAAACAACAGATTGAGTTACTGCTCACAGTGAATGGAAAGGCCCAACACCAACATGATGTTCCTAGAAACTGGAGTGTGTTTCCATGCAATTGGCTATGGGAATGTTACCACAGCTGTTCCACATGCAATCAGCTAGGGGAGGGCTGCAATTCATGCAAAGGCCATCAGCTGATCATGAGCGCCACTTAAAATGCACATGCTGCTGCATAAGCAAAGTAGGTGTAGGTCTCCGCACCCACCAGTGAGGGAGTGAGAGAGGCAGACAGAGGCAATGACAAGTCAGGGAGGGGTGGGACAGTAAAACTTAAGCATGTTTGTGTCACACACCTACCAGAACAGGGTATCAAACTCCTGATGACTATATAGTGCTATCACAATCCTATGCAGTTATTGGATGTGCCACATACGTTACCTGTTGTGGAGTCTTCAGAACATATATGTGATGGTGAGTGACATCTGTAAAAGGGATATGGTAGCTATACAGTAGGTGAAGTACACATGCCTGTCCGCATGAACAGGTGCCAGCATCAACACAGCCACACTCTCACAGGGACGCACACAAATTGACACACTTGAAAGGGCCAGGGATGCAGCTCATCACTAGTGAGATTGTCACAACACATTACTGTGCAGGTATCACATGCACCACACAGGTCATACAGAGGCTATATGGGCAAAGGGTATGGGGAGGTGTCTGGCATCAGACAGCATGCTTCAGAATGCCACTGGGGGTTGTAGTGGGTGTGGATGTGATCATACGCATCATACACCACACACACAAACACACAGGGTGCCAGTACTGACATGCATGGGTGCATTTCTGCAGGGGTATGTGGTGGTCGACTGTGCCAGATGGCTATACAAGGCTAGGTGATGTGTATACCTTGGCATCAGGCCACATGACAGTGGTCTGCATTGTAGCTCAAGGCTGTGGTTTCTGCATTTGCCCATACAGGTGGGCATTGTATCCACCATCCAGTCACCTGGGTGACTATTGCATGTGGCCAATGCTATGCATTGCTTGCCATATATACGTTCTTTAGTCCATAACATGGGCGGTGTCTAGGATATGCACACCTCCCACATGCATGTATAGTGACATGTAGAAATGTACCTGGGGTGCTGGGACCATGTTGTGTACACAGATTATCATCAGCTGTGCCAGTCTTGGCCACCTGTGGCAGGAACTGGTAATGGACAGCAGGTTAACCCTGCACCTACATTGATAGCATGCTAACGGCATTCCCTGGTGTCAATGGCATCTGTCCATACAGGGCATGCTTTCCAGGCATGGTATGTCCTTTGTGGGTTACATGTGATGGCACCACAGGTGTTGCAGGTGTCCAGTGGGGAACATGGGGAAGGTGCACTGTCTGCATGTGTGTGCCTATTGGACAGATAGACAGGGTGCCATGCCCTCTGTAGCCACTGCAATCACTCTATAGTTACTATCGGTCGCCAATATGCAGTGTAATATACACATATTGGCTGTTGCCTCGGCATGTGTGTGTGTGTGTGTATATGAGACATGGGTTGAAAGTGTGCTCTGAGTAATACTGGGGTTGCTAATTGTGATTGCCTGGCCTTGATGTTACATGTATGGTTATGTATTTACACCCCAGCCTCTCGGCTATTTCACATCTGTTATCCCTGTACAGTGGACATTGTTATATATACTGGGGCCACCATATATGAAATTTGCTAAACCCAGTCCACATTGGGAACAGGTGTCACACACTCACACCCACCTCCACACAGGATATGAGTTACAACCACACACACACACACACACACACACACACACACACACACACACACACACACACACACACACACACACACACGTCTGTCATGTCTGGGAGTAGAATCCCTACCTAACTAGTTTCTTACACTACGCAGTTATAGTACACACCACGGAGATTACTGGAGTACTCTTTCCCCAAAGGTGTATATCACATTGGATGACATCAGCAGGATTGCCAAAGTAGGGCAATTGATATGTACTGAGTGTGACTAGCCTAAAATGCATTGCTCCCTACACAGAGATTGAAACACACACAAAACATCCACCACTGACATGTGTGGGTGTAGAACCCCTAACAGAGGTCTATATCACACACACTACAGCATGGAGCTGTTATAGAACACACCACAGGGATTACTGGTGAACTCTTCCTCAATGGTATATTTCACAATGAATGACATCAACAGTATTGCCAAAGTACAGCATTTGACATGTACTGAGTTTTACTAGCCTAAAATGCATTGCTCCCTACATAGAGATTGAAACACACACAAAATAACCACAACCAACATGTGTGGGTATAAAACCCATAACAGAGGTCTACATCATACAGCAGCATGGAGCTGTTATAGGACACACCACAGGGATTACTGGCAAACTCCTCCCCCAAATGTGTATTTCACAATGAATGACATCAGCAGGGTTGTCAAACTAGGGCAGTTGACATGTACTGAGTGTGACTAGCCTAAAATGCATTGCTTCCTACACAGAGATTGTAACACACACAAAACATCCACAACCGACATGTGCGGGCATAGAACCCCTAACAGAGGTCTATAGCACACTACAGCAGTACGCAGTTATGGCATGCACGATGGAGATAACTGGGCTGCACCTTTCCCAGAGGTGTATTTCTAGGTGGATGACATCAGCAGCCTTACCAAAGTAGAGCATTTAAATTGTAGGGGGTGTGACTACCCTAAAAAGCATTGTTTTCTACACAGACAGGGACAGACTGACACACACACACAGTTGCCAAGGCTGGGGTTAGAACTCCTACCTATCTAGTTTATCACACTACAGCAGTATGCAGTTATGGGATGTGCCACAGAGATTACTGGGCTAAAACTCTCCCAAAGGTGTATTTTACAGTGGATGACCTCAGCATTCTTGTCATAGTGGGGCTATGGGAGGGCAGTGTGTGTGCATGGGCCTTAACCCATTCATCTAGGGGTTGACATGCCACATGTGGGCATAACCTGGGTCATATTTCACAGGTACATGTATACAGCTGCTAGATTACTACTTCCTTGAACAGTCGTGTTGCACAGCTGTCCCATGCACTACATACTCTGTAATGCTGACAGATACCAGTGGCTAGTATCTGCAGTGAGTGACATCTGACCCTCGTGTGGTTGTGGCCCTTTGGCTGTGTGCTGGGTGGGACAGGCCTGCATGGCTCCTTGTCACAGTCACCCTCTTCCACACATCTATGTATGTCTACCTTTGGCTTATTATAGTGTGTTGTCCTTACACATATGCATGTATTCCTATCCACTGTGTGTGCAGAGCATGAGTGATGCATACTGAGGAGTGTCTGCGCTAACATCTTCAGCTGCCAGATATGTTTGATCCACTGGTGTTTGCAGACATGGCCTTTGTGTGTGAGCATGCCCAGTATGACCTTTCAGTATGTTGTTGACTGACATTGCCTTCATTTCTCTAAGTGTGTGGGCATGTCCAGTGTGGCTGCCTGTATTGAATGTGTGGATCGAGTCCAGGTAGTTTGTACTGCAGTGCTGACCTTTGTGTTGTACACCTACAGGTAGCATGCTGTCTCTGCAGGGTATCCATCAATCATTTGGCATTGACTGTTACTAGACTTCTGCATAGGATGGGGGGGCACACCTGACTATTTATGCATTTCTACACAGGATTGTGGGGAGGGGCACACCTGACTGTTACTATATTTTTATGTAGGATGGGGGGAACACCTGACTATTTCTACAATCCTACACAGGATTGGGGGGCACACCTGACTGTTACTACAATTCTACATAGGATGGGGGCACACTTAACTATTTCTATGTTTCTGCACAGGATTTGAGGGGCACACCTGATTGTGACTACATTTATACATAGGATGGGGACACACCTTACACTTGTACACATTTGCTAGGACTGTATTGGTATGTCAGGTACTCCATTTCAGTTTGTAGTCTTACCCATTGTGCTGACTAGAGTCATACCAGTGTACTACAAATCTTAGTTTTTAATTACCTACATATTAGTGTCTGACTTTCTACCCTTCAGAGCTGACATCCCACTGCCTGACCTGCTGTAGTCTGTCTGTGTAGGCCGGGGGGGTACCCATAGGCCTCATTCAGAGGCCATAGCACAGCCTTTGTTTGTGTTTGTCTACACCTGTCCTGCTGGCTGTGACTGTTGTTGGGTATGTGAACCCCCCTGACTGGCATGTGTGAGTCACTTACCTTGTAGGTGTCCCAGTATTGAGGGTGGTACTGCAGGGCTGCCTATGTCGGATGTTCATAGTACACTCCCTACACATGGTTAAGCACAGGTAGTGTAATGTTTGGCATCCCTTTTTACTGTATGTGAGAGTCAGAGAGAGGTGTTATTTCATGGGTCCCTCCTGTGTCAGTGTATGTGCTATGCATTACCTCTTTGCCAAGGCCAGAGCATACTGGGCATGCCTCCTTCTGCCTACTCGGGCAGGCTCAGGTTGTTCCTCCTTTGAGTCACTCTGTGCCTGTGCAGGCCTTGGCAATGGTGGGGGGATGTGTGACCCTGCCCCGTGCTGTTCCTGCTGCAGCTGTTTCCACAGGATCGTATTGTGTAGCATGGCACATACGAGGACAATCTGGGTACATGTAGCTGGTGAGTACTGCAAGGCTCCACCGGATGTGTCCAGGCACCGAAACTGTGACTTGGGCATCCCAAACACATGCTCTACTATAATTCTGGTATGTGCGTGTGCCTCATTATGGAGTTCTTGTTCGGGTGTTAGTGCATTTCTGATGGGTGCCATCAGCCATTTCTCCAGTGCGTATCCAGCATCCCCCACTAGGTGACCGTCAGGGATGTCCCCATTGGCAAATCTCTGGCACAGCTGCGTCAGATGCCAGATGTGGGAATTGTGATAGCTTCCAGGGCAGCCAGCACACACATTCATTATTATGCCCTGGGCATCACACATGACCTGGCAGTTGATGTAGGGGAAGCCCTTGCGGTTGATGTAGGCCCTACCCTGCTCACCGGGTGGTGCTTTGATGCATCTGTGCATGCAGTCTATAGCACCCACTACCTCAGGGTATTCTGCTATTTGGTGGAACAGTTGGATATTGCTGGCCAACGCCTCATGGGTATTGGGGAAACATACGTGCTCACCGACATATGCCGACATGGCATCCAGGAACTGGTGGAGTATCCTGAATGCTGATGCCTGTGAAATCCCCATCATATCTCCAGTTGGCCTTTGGAAGGTACCTGTGGCTAGTATTGTAGGCCTACACATACCTTGGTATCTACTGGGATGGGTTCCCCTTTGTTAGCTCTGTGTGTCAGGCATGGCTGGCACAGCTCAACAATTTTCTGTAGGAGGTCCCTGTCCACCCAATAGCGCTCCACTATCTCCAGCTCATGTAGCCCCTGGTAGGTTACCCTGGGTCTGTGCACTCTTCTCCGTCTCCTCATTGTGGGTTGGTTGACAGCATTCACATCCTCACCACAGTCAGCCTCCCCTACAAGTTTTTGTATGATAGCTATTGCAGCCCCTATCATTTTTCTGTTGTGAGTGTTAAAAGTTCCCCACTCGTTTACACCGGTGATGTAGAGTGTGGGAAAAACCAGAGGGGAAGTTGTTTGCATAGTTTAAAGTAGTGTTCTGGGCTGGGCTAGTCTGCTGCCTGTGTAATTGGCTGATTCTGATACATTTCACCTGCCAGCTATGCTAGTTCTCCTTGATTACCTTCCTACTGCTGTTTTCCCTTCCCATTGCCTTCCTGTTTAAGCCCATGTGCACACCGCACAAACAGAGTGCTCAAATGTGCACAGTGCTGCTATTTCCTGGTTTGACTTCTTTTTTCTTCCTGTAAAACCCGGTGCACAGCCGCACACCCACTTAGGCTTTGTAAAGAGTTCTAGGCAGGTTAAACACACCCACTAGCAAACCCAAGCCACAGGGCTCCAGTCTGCTTGCAGTATGCCTGACACCCCCCCACATGCCCCCCCACATGATGTCACCTAACTCCTAGGCTTGCACCAAGCTATTCCTCCTCTTACACTGTTGGGATCTGACTCAAATGCTGGGGAAAAACTGGGATTCACTATCCTTCCCCTCATTTCCATAGGATTGCCTGCTAATGTATAGTTACATGTCTGACACTGAGTCTCCCCCCTTAGCAACCACTACTCACTGGCCATGTTGTCTTCTGCCTGCCATTGACTTGCATGGCAGAATACTGATTTTAGTTAGAATGCTTAATTTAAGTTCATTTTGTTATTTTCCCCTGATCCCATTTGTGCACCACTGCCCTACACTTAAACAGCCAAGATCGGCTAAAAAAATAAAAGTTGATTTTTGTGGTTTTTTACTGTTTGCAATGCCAATGGCCTTATACTTGGCCATTGACATGCTTACTACATGATATGCAGCCTTTATTTAGAGCTGTCAGAGCTCCGTTTTGGATTTTGCAGAAATGTACTCGGTTACTAACTGAGTACGTTTCTGCAGATAGCACTAGTCCTACACGGACTGTTGCAAGCTTCCTGGATTGCAGAATCACCTAATTTGCATAGATTTCTCCTGCAAATGGGGTGATTTGCATACCAGGGCTTAGTCTGTGCAGGATTAGTGCAGGACTGCTCGTGCACGCTCCTGCAGGTTGTTCCTGGATCGCACGGCAGACATATTGCCTGCTTGAGCTCCTGCACCAATCTTGCATGCCATGCAAGCTTTTGAGAATCCGGGGGTATGTAGGAAAAGCAGAGCAAAATTTCTGTGCCGCTAACCATCTTGGCAATGCTCCTCTGTCTGCATTGATTTTCCATAGGAGTTATTCATTGAAGGTTTGTTTACTTCCATTTTTTATCTTTACTCTTGTGGTAGTGTTGTCGCCTCACAGTAAGACGCTGTCCGGTTCGATTCTCAGCTAGAGCGTCTTCTGCATGGAGACATGCGTGAATGGGCGTACCTTCATTGAAGGTTGTGCATCAGGGCTGGTAACTCGGCACGTAAAAATCAACTACCAATCATTAGCGGACCGGAGTTCCGCTGTGGCGACCCCTAACCGGGAAAAACCGAAAGACACAAACAAACTCTCATATTGAATTTTGCTTTCTTTGAGATTTTCTGTTCTTTTGGGGGTTTAAGAGGTCTTAGGGTCAGTTAGCAAAGATTAGTTTTGCAGACAATAAATCAAAATCATCTAATTAGTGGGAAGACCTGTGGAATAGCATTTCTCATTTAAATGAACATATTTAGGAGCATCGTTAGCTGTAGTGCAGTACCCGTGGTGTGGTGCTGCGGTAGCGTTGTCACCTCACAGTAAGACGCTGTCTGGTTCAATTCTCAGCTAGAGCGTCTTCTGCGTGGAGACATGCGTGAATGGGCGTACCTTTGTTGAAGGTTGTGCGTCAGGCCTGGCAAGCCGGTACGTAAAAATCAACTGCCAATCATTAGCAGACCGGAGTTCCACTGTGGCGACCCCTAACCGGGAAAAGCCGAAAGACACAAACAAACAAATTAGCTCTAGTGCAGTATGACTTGCTGCCTATGTGTTGCTGATGTCTGCATTTGATTTGAGATTAGAGTTATTCATTTATTGTTTGTTTACTTCCATTTTTTATATTTATTCTTAAATTACATTTTTATTTGTTTTATTTTTTTTTTTTTTTTTTCTCTAGTGGTTAAGAGGTCTTGGCTTGGGTCAATTTGAAAATACTCATTTTTCAGACAGTGATTAAAATCCAGCTAAATAGTGGGAAAGCTGAGAAATAGCATTCCTCATTTAATTACAATTATTTCTTGTCACCTTTAGATGTAGTGCTTTCACTTGCTGTTATCTGACTAAATATTGCATCTCTGCATTTCATTTTGGTTTGGAGTTATTCAATTAAGCTTTGTTTACTTCCACTTTTATCTGGTTTTCTTATATTCCATTTTCTTTTTTAGTTTTTTGTTTTGGAGGTTTAATATTTCTTGTCTATTGTGAATTAGAAAATAATTATTTTTGCAGAAAGTGAATGAAGTTCAGTTTAATAGTGGGAGCAGCTTAGAAATAACATTCCTCAGTTGACTTGAAATATTTAGTGACATCTTTAGTCATACTGCTGTGGAACTTGCTATTCTCTACCTACTAATCTCTGTATTTGATTTTTGATAGGAGTTTTTTATTATTATTTATTTTGGACTTTTTGGACTTTTTAGTGGATTTGCTATGGTCAGTTAGAAAAAAGCCTATTACAGACAGAGAATAATTAGTGGAGGGGCTGAGAAATACTATTCCCCTTTTAACATAAAGTATTTAGTGGCATCTTTAGCTGTAGTCCTGTGTGAATTGTTGTCCTCTGTGTTAGTATTGCTGATCTCTGCATTTGATTTTGGATTGGAGTTATTAATTTAAGGCTTGGTTTCTTCCATTTTTATCTTTACTCTTACACTGAATTTTGTTTTGTTTTAGCGTTTTTTTTTTTTGTTCTTTTTCTAGGGTTAAGAGGTCTTGTCTAGTGTCAGTTAGAAAATTATTTTACAGAGAGTGACTAAAGTCAAACCAACTAGCGGGAAGAGCTTAGAAAGTACAGTCTTCATTTAGTTACAAGTATTTTATATATTCCATAGCTGTAGTGGTTTGTGACTTAGTGTTCTCTCCCTATATATTGCCAATTGCTGAATTTCATTTTTCATTGGAGTTATGCATTTAAGATTTGATTAATTCCATTGTTTTATCTTAACTATTGTATTGAATTTTGTTTTCTTTTAATTTTTTTTTGTTTATGACTGTTAATATGGCTTGGCTTGGGTCAATGACAAAATAATTCTTTTATAGACAGGGAATAAAATTAAGCTAATTATTGGAAGAAGCTGAGAAATAGCATTCCCCAGTTAACAAAAAGTATTTAGTGGCATCTTTAGCAGTAGTGCTGTGTGACTGCAGTTCTCTGCCTAAGTATTGTTCATCTCAATCTGCATTTGATATTGGATTGGAGTTATTCATTTAAGGTTTGATTACTTCCATTTTCTGTCTTTACTCATATGTTTTTTTTTTTTTTTTTTTTGCTTTCTCTTCCTTTTTGCACTTTTCTGACTTTCCTGTGGCCTTGGCAAGTGCCAATTAGAAAATTATTATTTTGCAGACAATGAATAAAATTCAACTAAATAGTGAGAGAAGCTGAGAAAAAGCTTTCTTCATATAATTACAAGTATTTAGTGGCATCTATATTTGTACTGCTGTGCAGACTTGCTCTTCTCTGCTTAAGTATTGCTGATTTCTGATTGCATTTGATTTTGCATTGGAGTTATTCATTGGTTTGGTTACTTCCATTTTTATCTTTATTCTCATACTGAATTTTGTTTTCTTTGAGATTTTTTTGTTCTTTTTGGACTTTCAGGAGGTCTTGGCTAGGGTCAGTTGAAAAGATTTGTTTTGCAGACAGTAAATAAAAAGTACCTAATTAGTAGAAGGACCTGTGAAATAGCATTTGTCGTTTAAATGAAAGTATTTTAGGTGTATCATTAGCTGTTGTGTTGTGCGACTTGCTCTGCCTATTTATTGCTGATAACTGCATTTGATTTAGGATTGGAGTTATTCATTTAATGTTTGCTTACTTCCATTTTTTATCTTTACTTATATTACATTTTGATTTGTTTTAGATTTTTTTTGTTCCCTTTAGAGCTTAAGAAGTCTTGGCTAGGGTCAGTTTGAAAATAATTATTTTTCCAACAGTGAATAAAATCCAGCTAAATAGTGGGGGAGCTGGGAAATAGCACTCCTCATTTAATAACAAGTATTCCTTGTCATCTTTAGCTGTAGTGCTTTGTGACTTGCTGTTCTCTGATTAAATATTGCTGATCTCTGTCTGCATATTTTGGTTTGGAATTGTTCAGTTAAGGTTTGTTTACTTGCATTTTTCTCTGTTTTCTTGTATTCTGTTGTTTTTATTTATTTATTTTTTGGAGGTTAAAGATTTCTTGGCTAGGGTGAATCAAAAAAGAATTATTTTGCAGTGAGTGAATAAAATCCTGCTTAATACGGGAAGAGCTTAGAAACAGCATTCCTTAGTTAACTAGGAGTATTTAGTGACATCCTTAGTCATAGCGCTGTGTGACTTGCTGTTCCCCGCCTAAGTGTTACTGATCTATGCCTGCATTTGATTTTTGATAGGAGGGTTTTATTTCGGGTTTAGTTACTTCCATCTTTATCTTTACTTGTATATTGCATTTTGTTCAGTTTCATGTATTTGCTTATTTATTTGTATGTTTGTTTGTTTGTTTGTTTTAGAATTTTAGGAGGTCTTGGCAAGGTTTGGTTAGAAAATATTTTTTGCACACAGTGAATAAAATCCAGTTAAATAATTGCAATTGCTGAGAAATAGCATTCCTCTTTTAACTATAGTTACTTAATGGCATATTTTGCTGTGGTACTGTGTGTCTTACTGATGTCTGCCTAAGTATTGCTGATCTCTGTATTTATTTGATTTTTGCATTGGAGCTATTCATTTAAAGCTTGGGTACTTGGTTTACTCATGTTGAATTTTGTTTTGTTTTAGGTTTTTTTGTTCTTTTTTGAGTGTTAAGAGGTCTTGGCTAGGCTCATTTAGAAAAGTATTCTTTTGCAGAGAATGACTAAAGTCAAGCTAAATAATGGGAAGAGCCTAGAAAGTGGATTCTGCATTTAATTACAAGTATTTAGTCTATTCTGTAGTAGTTTGTGACTTGGTGTTCTCTGCTTAAGTATTGCTGATCTCTATCTGCATTTGATTTTGCATTGGAGTTATTCATTAAATATTTCATTAATTCCATTTTTTTTACCTTTACTTTTATATTGCATTTTGTTTTCTTTTAGATTTTTTGTTGTTTATGGAATGTTAATTGGTCTTGGCTTGGATCATTTACAAAATAATTCTTTTGCAGAAAGTGAAGAAAATCTAGCTAATCGGTGGAAGGAGCTGAGAAATAATATTCCTCAGTTAACTGCAATAATTTGGGTCTATTTTACGTTATCGAATGCTGGTAATGTCAAACACCACAACACCGATGTGTAATGCATGAACTATGGTAACGGCGAACGTACAAAACCACAAAATGCAAAATATTGAAGTGTGATGATTGGCCCGTCTGCAGTATAGCTCTGTAAGGTAAGTGTGCGATAGTTACGGACCTTAGAGTTAGGGGGTGGGTTAAGGTAAGTGCATAGATAGGTAATGTATGTAAGGTTTAGTGTAGGGTTAGAAGTAGGGTTTTGTTAACTGTATGTGTGTGGAGTATTTGTTTTGTTTGGGTATATGTCTGTAGGGTAAGTGTGCGATAGTTACGGACCTTAGGGTTAGGGTGCGGGTTAAGATAAGTGCATAGATAATAATGTATGTAAGGTTTAGTGTAGTGTTAGAAGTAGGGTTTGGTTTGTGTATGGATGTGTTTTATTTATTATGTTTGGGTATGTAGTATGTAGCGCGCAGTGGTGTTGGGCGACTATGACGGTTCGAGATTTGAAAATTTGCGGTTTAGGGGGTTCGACGTATTTGCGGTTCAGCCTTTGTGTGTCGGTGTTGTGGTGTTCGACATTATCAGCATTCGATAATGTAATATAGACCCCAATAATTTAGTGGCATCTTTCACTGTAGTGTTGTGTGACTTGCTGTTCTCTCTTTAACTCATATCTGTCTGCATTTGATTTTTGGATTGCAGTTATTCATTTACGGTTTTTTTTTTTCATTTTTTATCGTGCTCTTATACTGCAGTTTGTTTGCTTTACTTTTTTGTTCCTTTTGGAGTTTTAAGAGGCCTTGACCATGGTCAGTTTGAAAGGCGCAGACAGTGAATCAAATCCTGTCAATTAGTGGGAGGGGCTGAGAAGTTGCAATCCTCAGTTAACTACAAGCATTTCATGGGATCTTTAGCTGTAATGCTGTCTGACTGGTGCTCTCAGATTACGTATTGCTCATTTTCGTCTGCATTTGATTTTGGATCGGACTTGTTCATTTAAGATGTGGTTACTTCCATTTTCTATCTTTACTAATTCCAATACAGTCTGCTTTGTTTTCTTGTTGTTTTTTGTTGTTGTGTTTTGTTCTATTTGGAGTTTCAGTGGTGTTGGCAAGTCTCAGAAAAAAATATTTTGTAGATAGTGAATAAAATCCAATGAAATAGTGGGAGAAGCTGAGAAATAGCATTCCTCATTTAATTACAAGTATATAGTCGCATCTTTAGCCGTAGTGCTGTGTGACTTGCGTTCTCTGCCTAAGCATTGCTGATCTCTGTCTTCATTTGATTTTGCATTAGACTTATTCATTTAAGGTTTGGTTACTTCCATTTTCTGCTTTTACTCATATTTTGCATTTTTTGTTCTTTTTGGAACTTTGCAGAGGTCCTGGCAAGTTTCAGTCAGAAAATAATTATTTTGCAAGCAGTGAATAAAATCCAGCTAAATAGTGGGAGAAACTGAGAAAAATTATTTCTCATTTAATTATCAGTATTTAGTGACATCTTTATTTGTATTGTCGTGCAGACTTGCTCTTTTCTGCTTAAGTATTGCTGATCTCTGCATTTGATTTTACATTAGAGTTATTCATTTAAGGTTTGGTTACTTCCATTTTTTTATCTTTACTCTCATATTACATTTTGTTTTCTTTTAGATTTTTTTTGGTGTTTATGGAGTGTTAATATGTCTTGGCTTAGGTCAGTAACAAAATGATTATTTTACAGACATTGAGTAAAATCCAGCTAATTAGTGGAAGGAGCTGAGAAATAGCATTCCTCAGTTAACTAAAAGCATTTAAGCCGCGGTGGTGCAGTGGTATCGTTGTTGCCTCACAGCAAGAGGTTCTCCCATTCGATTCTCGGCAGGAGCACCTTCTGTGTGGAGTATGCATGTCCTCCCCGTGGTCGAGTGGCATTCGAAAGACATGCGTGAATGGGCATGCCTCCGTTGAAGATTGGGCGTCGTGCTGGCACCTCGGCACCATAAAAATTGACTGCCAATCATTAGCGGACCTGAGTTCTGCTGTGGCGACCCCTAACCGGGAAAAGCCGAAAGAAAAACAACAGTTAACTAGAAGCATTTATTTCCTTATGCTTCTAGTGAATACTAATATTGTGCTCTACTGATGCTCATTGTATATATTGTAAATATTATATGTGTTTTTACTGTGAAAATGCCTTGCACAAATATTGTACCTATGCTTACTCCATGAAAAGTGCTATGCTCACATATTTGTACTTCAACTTTGCACTTTTAACTTGTTAAACTTTTCTGTAGCATGTTTCCTAACTGTTGTTATCATTTACACTTTGTAACCTATAATGGTTACCATGAATTACCCTGCCTGTTACTTATCTCTGTCTATATTTGATTTCTGATTTGAGTTTTTTTATTTAATGTTTGGTTACTTCTGTTTTTTTATCTTTATTTATATATTGTTGTTTTGGGGGATTATTGGAGGTATTGGCAAGGGTTAGTTAGAAAATAGATTTTTTGCACATGGTGAATAAAATCCATCTAAATAATTGGAGGAGCTGAGAAATAGTACTCCTCTTTTAACTATAGGTATGTAATGGCATATTTTGCTGTGGTACTGTGTGTCTTGTTGATCTTTGCCTAAGTATTGCTGATCTCTGCATTTGATTTTGGATTGGAGTTATTAATTTAGGGTTTGGTTACTTCCATTTTTTATCTTTAGTCTTATGTTATATATATTTTTTGTTGTTGTTGTTATTTTTGGAGTTTTTAGAGTACTTGCTTATGGTCAGAAAGACGTCTTTTGCAGGCCTAGAATAAAATCCAGCTAATTAGCGGGAGGAGCTGAGAAATACTATTCATCATTTAACTTATAGTATTTAGCAGCATCTTTAGCTGTAGTGCTTTGTGAATGCAGTTCTCTGCCTATGTATTGTTCATCTACATTTGCATTTGATTTTGGATTGAAGTTATTCATTTAAGGCTTGTTTACTTCCATTTTTTATCTTTACTCATATTTTATGTTTTGTTTTGCTTTTGTTTTTTGTTCTTTTTGGAGATTTCATAGGTCTTGACAAGTGTCATTTAGAAAATAATTCCTTTGCAGACAGAGAATAAAATCCAGGTAAATAGTGGGAGGAGCGGAGAAATAGTATTCTTCATTTAACTATAAGTATTTAGTGGCATCTTTGTATTGCTGTGTGCCTTGCTGTTCTCTGCCTACATACTGGTAATCTCTGTCTGCATTTGAGTTTGCAATGGAGTTATTCGTTTAAGATTTGGTTACTTCCTTTTTATCTTTAGTCTTATAATGCATTTTGTTTTCTTTGATTTTTTTTTTCTTTTTGGAGTTTTAAGCTATGTCAAGAATCTAAGTGGCAATTCTCAGATCTGCTCGGAGTTAGTGCAGAATGGCACAAAATACACTGAACCGACCAATATAGCCAACATACTTGCAGACAGGTTCAGTGCAAACATTACCCCCCTCTCACCCCCAAAATGGCCCATAACTATACCAGAAGAATGTAGTGCCCCTGAAATCACAGACACTCAGGTTAAAATAGCCCTCTCCAAAGCCAAAAACACAGCATCAATGGGACCGGATGGTGTCCCAGGCTGCATCCTACATGAGCTCAAAGATGAACTAAACCCTCACTTAAACACACTGTTTAAACTCAGCCTCTCCACAGGCTACATGCCCACAGAGTGGCGCACAGCAATGGTTATTCCACTCCACAAAGGTGGAGCCACAACAGACCCCAGGAACTATCGTCCTATAAGCCTGACTAGCTTGGTCTGTAAAGCTATGGAGCGCATTATCATGGATCTCAACAGAGACATTGGAAACCTCCAAACACTGGACCCTACTCAGTTCGGCTTTGTTAAGGGTAGATCATGCCTCCTAAACCTGGTGGACTTCTTTAAGACATTTACCAAGGCTATAGACGAGGGAAAGGTGGTCCACACAGCCTATCTAGACCTTGCAAAGGTCTTCGACACCATTCCCCACTCAGGTATTATAGACAAGCTCACCAGCCTGAACATAAACCCCCTATGTCACGAGATGGGTTGCCAACTGGCTCAAGGACAGAACCCACATGGTAAGAGTTGCAGGAGCTAGGTCTGACTCTAAACCAGTTACAAGTGGCGTTTCCCAGGGATCAGTCCTAGGACCCCTCCTGTTTAACATATATTTCTCAGAGGTACAGGCAAGCACAAGAGGACTATGGCTGACCAAGTTCACAGATGACTGCAAACTAGGGGATATAATTGACTCTCCGGCTGACACAGACATCCTCCAAAAGGGTCTCACTGAGACAGATACCTGGTGTCAAAACCATGGTCTCAAGCTAAATGACAAAAAGTGCATAGTCATCCCCTTTGGAAAAAAAAGTACCCACAAACTACCACATAGGTGGTAGGCCCCTAAATATGGAAGACGTAATAAGGGATCTGGGGACCCAAGTAGATAGTAACCTCTCCTTTGATAATTACATTGCCAAAGTGGTTAGAAAATCCTTTTATGTGGCCCACCTAATCACAAAAGGGTTTGCATCCAGATCGAAAGAGGTCATTGGGGCCCTCTATGCATCACTCATCAGACCCATCATAGAGTACAATGCCCCATTTGGGATGTACCTTACAAGACACCTGCAACAACTGGAAAGACTGCAGAAGTACCTCACCAAGGGGATCACTGGCCTCAAGCAGATGCCCTATGCAGCTCGACTGAAGAAACTCCAGCTGTACTCGGTTGCATACTGCCTACTCAGAGGTGATCTCTGCCTGACATACAAGGCCATGTCCAACCCAGAATTGATGGACATGCTCCACCTAAAGAAAACCATATCCCCTCAAGCCACACGCTCCAGGGATCTAAACCTCACCACAACAATAAATAGGATGTGCTGGAGGGATAGATTCCTGTCCCAGAGACTTCCCGTGCTCTGGAACAAGATTCCAATCTACATTAGGCAGAGCTCCTCGCTAAGCCTCTTCAAGAGAAACCTTGATGAGTGGATCAGAAACAGAAAGTTTACCCCAGGGATCACTTTCATGGCTCTGCTGGACAGAGACACAGGGAACTAATCTAAGGGGGCGGTGAAAGCCAACACATTCCGGCTAGGCTTGTAAATGCCTTCGGGCAGATAGCCTAGTACCTACCTGTGAACCTATGAACCTAAGATGTCTTGTCTTAAGTCAGTTAAAAAAGAACTCTTTTACAGACAGTAAATCAAATCCAGCTAATTAGTAGGAGGACCTGTGAAATAGCATTTTGTATTTAAATGCAAGTATTTAGGCCCATCCTTAGCTGTAGAGCTGTATGACTTGTTGTGCTCTGCCTATGTATTGCTGATATCTGCATTTGATTTTGTATTGGAGTTATTTATTTAATGTTTGGTTATTTCCATTTTTTATCTTTACTCTATATTACATTTTGTTTTGTTTTAGTTTTTTTGTTCTATTTGGAGTTTTAAGAGGGCTTGGCTAGGGTCAGTTTGAAAATAATTATTTTGCAGAAAGTGAATAAAATATAGCTACATTGTGGGAGTATCTGAAAAATAGCATTCTTCATTTAATTGCAAGTATTTCTTGGTTTCTTTAGCATTAGTGTTTTGTGACTTGCTGTTCTCTGACAAAGTACTGTTGATCTCTGTATGCATTTGATTGTGCATTGCAGTTATTCTTTTACAGTTTGTTTACTTCCATTTTTTGCCTTTACTCTTATTTTTCATTTTTTTCTTTTAGATTTTTTTTGTTCTTTTTGGAGTTTTAAGAGGTCTGGAGAATAACATGTGTGTTGTACCTTTAAGAAGTATTTGTAAGACCTGAATGTGCATATAAATAGCAGGCACATGCTACCTTCAGTGCCATTTTGTGGGTACAACCAGAGTGTGAACTGGATAATATTAAGGTACAGCCCAATACCCTAATTTTGGGAGACTTCAACTACCCCTCCATCAACTGGGAAAACTACTCATGTACTAACTCACGTGCCCAATGTTTTCTGGAATTCATCAGTTCCAATGCCCTGGATCAGCTTGTCCATACCCCTACCAGGGGTAGCAGCATCCTGGACCTGGTCATTATCAATATGGGTAACAGATGCTCCACTCCAGAGGTCAACTCCTAGCTGGTCAGGTCCAACCACAAGCTAATCACCCTAGACATTCATATCTCGCCCCCCTCCCCATTAAGGAAACCACCCTAAAAAACTTCTCCAAAGCCAACTTCATGCTTCTTAAGTCAGAAGTGGCAAACTTCTCTACACCCACACAGATGGAAATTGAGGCACAACTGCTGAATCATATACAAATGCACTGTATAAGCACATATTCGAGTGTATGGTCCGTGCCATCCCCAACAGAACCAAGATGCTATCCTCCAAAAAAAGGAAGCCAGTCTGGTGGTCCCCTGCCATAAACAAACTCTACAACAGAAGGAAGAAACTGTTGCAAAAATGAGTAAAATCCTAAGATTGAAAGAACTCTCTGGTCAGCCTCAGCAAGAAGCTGAGCTCCCTCATAAAATCTTCCAAAGCCAGTTATGAAAACAAAATTGCCATGGATTCCAAAGACAACCACAAAGCTTTCTACAGCTATGTCAAGAATCTCAATGACAACACTCAGATCTGCTCTAAACTACAGCACAATGGCACTACATTTACTGAACCGACTGATATTGCCAACATCCTGGCAGACAGGTTCAGTGCAAACTTCACCCCCCTTCACCCCCCAAAGGCCCCATCCCCATACCGGAAGATTGAGAACCCCCTGTAATCTCGGACGCACAAGTAAAGACCGCACTCTCCAAAGCCAAGAACACAGCATCCATGGGACCGGACAACATCCCAGGCTGCATTCTGCACGAACTACAGAACGAAATGGCACCACACCTTAGTACCATCTTCAACCATAGCATCACCTCAGGCTTTGTGCCTATGGAATGGCACACAGCGACAGTTATCCCACTCTACAAAGGGGGTGCCACCACTGACCCCAGGAACTACCACCCCATTAGCCTGACAAGCCTGGTCTGCAAGGCCATGGAACACATCATCCTGGAGCTTATAAACAAAGACATAGGTAACCTCCAAACTCTGGACCCTACTCAGTTTGGGTTTGTAAAAGGTAGATCATGCCTCCTAAACCTGATTGACGTCTTTGAAGCAGTCACCAGAGCCGTAGATAAAGGTAAGGTAGTGCACACACCCTATCTCGACCTAGCCAAGGCTTTCGACATCATCCCCAACTCTGGTAAATTCACTGGACTGGGAATAAATCCCTATGTCACAAGATGGGTGACCAAACGGTTCACTGACAGAACCCACACAGTGAAAGTAGCTGACTCCAAATCTGACTTCACACCATTGACAAGCAGAGTACCACAGGGTTTGGTCCTGGGTCCTCTCCTGTTTGGTATCTACTTCTCTGAAGTCTAGGCTAATATAGCTGGTCTCTGTCTAATGAATTTCACAGATGACTGCAAACTAGGAGCCATAATTGATTCACCTAAGGATGTGGATATTCTACAAAGAAGCCTCACTGAGACTTGGTGTCAAAGTCATGGCCTGAAGCTTAATGCCAAGAAGTGCATTGTCATCCCCTTTCGGAAAAACACCGTACCCATGAACTATCACATAGGCAGTAGCCTACTAAACACCAAAAGTGTGATAACAGACCTCAGGACACAGGTGGACTGTAGTCTCTCCTTTGATAATCACGTTGCCACAGTTGTCAGGAGATCCTTCTACATGGCACACCTCATCACAAAGGGGTTCTCCTCCAGATAAAGAGAGGTCATCGTTCCTCTCTACTCATCCCTTATCAGACCCAATATAGAGTACAATGCCCCATATGGCATGTACCTCACAAGACATCTGCAACAACTAGAAAGGCCACAGAAATACCTCACTAGGAGGATTACCAGCCTCAAACAGTTGCCATACACAGACCGTCTCAAAAAGCTCCAGCTCTACTCTGTCACATATCGCCTACTCAGAGGCGACCTCTGCCTAACATACAAAGCTATGTCTAACCCAGATCTGATGGACATGCTACACTTAACGAAATCCCAATCCCTCCGAGCCATACTCTCTAGGGACCTAAACCTTGTCACCACAATAAACAGAACATGCTGGAGAGACAGATTCATGTCCCAGAGACTTCCCATGCTCTGGAACAGGCTACCCATTCATGTCAAGCAGAGCTTCTCATTAGCCCTCTTTAAGAGAAATATTGAAATTTGGATAGGAAACAGGAAATTTACCCCGAGGATCACTGTTGTGGCCCTGCTCGACAGAGACACAGGAAAATAATTTTCTTGGGTGGTGAAAGCCAAGGAACCTCGTTTGGCTAGGCTTATATAGGCCCTAGGGATGATAGCCTAGTACATACCTATGAACCTATGAACCTATGTATGAGACAGCTAGTTTGTACTGCATATAAGTTAAAGTTATTTAGCTTTATTTCTAATGTGTTTGTAAATAATAAAGCTGCTTGAACAGAACTCACAATGTTCGTCTACTTCGTCCTGACTAGACGAGCGACATGATGCCAGAACAGGGATACTAGAGACTGCTATTCAGAGCCATGAGGTGCAGAGTTAATGGTAAAGGCAAACTAAGTGAACTGAGAGGAAAACAGGGCTAGAAACAAGTTAAAGGTAATGAAAACTTGCATGAATTATGTATTTATTTAAAAAAGATTAAACTGAGTATTAGAAGGACACAAAACACATTTCTAAGCAAACAAATAGCACAAAAGCATTTATTAAGCAAACGAGAAGCAAAAAAAGCTTATTAATCAGACAAAATGATTGCAATTAAGATATTTGATAAAGCGAGCACAAGAAAAGCACATACATAAGAGTTAGAATTACCTCAGAATTGCAAAATGAGCATGTTTAAAGTAAAACAAGCATGTTTAGAGTTAAAACAAGCACAACGAAATATAATGGGCATGAAGAGAAATTAAATGAGTGAAACAAATATAATAATGGGCAAAAAAGGGCACATTAAGTAGAAATAAAGAGAGGTGACTGCACGTTTTTTGGTAAATTACTGTATTTTGGTATAAACTACTACTTTGCATTGATTGGAGCTCTGATTGGTATAAATAGTTATTCAAAGTATCTCAAAGTTTGTAAAAGTGCTTACAGTGTGTGTTTATTACTGTGCATTTATTCCAAAGAGTTTACTGTGTGCAAAGTGCCACTGTTTCGTAAAGTGTAGTCAAAACCACTACCACTTGTATTTGATCAGAATACTGCAGAGGATTGGAGAATATTTCAGCAAGAGTACAATATATTCATACAAATGGCTTATTCTGATAAGGACGCATGCACCAGAGCATTTGTTTTGCTAACGTCCATTTGTATATGCACCAGCAGTGTATGAAGGTGAAGGGGAAAATCGTCATATTATTGTACATGCTGAATCAAGGGAAGACCCCAAGTGTTTGAAGGGGAAATTCAGGGAGATGTGTAACCTCCAGACCAATGTTACATTAGAGAGGTATTTGTTTTACACAAGAGATCAAAAGCAAGGAGAAATTTTTGCAGCTTATATTACTGACCTTAGGAACAAAGCTAAAATGCATAAGTTTGGCAATTTAAAAGATAAATTAATAAAGGACAGGCTTGTGTGTGGTATTAGTATTGCTGCTATGAGAAAGGTTTTGCTTTGTGACAGTGATTTAACACTGAGCAAAGCTATTGAGATTTGTCAAATCCATGAAGTTACAGAAAGGCACATGAATATGCTTGCAAGTGATAAGAGCATGGTTTCAGCAGGCTCCAGATGCAAATGTAGACAGCATGCAACATGTGGCTGGCAGAAACAGGCCTAAGCATGTGGCAGCTGTAACCCCTGTAGTGTGGCAAGGAAAACCCACAATTTTCCAGCAAGTTCTAAGGCTAGTTCAGTTAAAAGAACATGCTCAGTACAGTACAAGTGTGAATCAGCAAAACCCAAATCAGGCTTTATTGTTAATTATGGTGCCAACCATGAGTCCAGAAGAAAAAAAGTGCTTAGCATTTGGTCAGCAATGCCATAAATGTAAGAAATGGAACCATTTTCAAAAATTTTGTAAATCAAGTAAGCCTCATACTGTTATAAAGAAGGGTCATCAGAAAAAGCAAATTGATCAAGTAGAACTGCAACACTCTGCTTTCTATGTAGATGGTGTGTCAGTAGTTGGTGAAAGAATTGATGCAGTAGATTTATTGGGAAAGAACAAAGTATTTTGTACTGTCTGGATCAATGGTAAATCCACCGAGCCTAAAGTAAACACTAGTTCAAACTGTACTGTTATGTCTGCAGATACTTTTATTAAAGTGAGAGCTGGTGAACAACTAAATGTGACCGGTTGTGCAGAGCTTGTTGCTTATGGAGGTGAAGAAATTCAAACCGAAAGCTCAGTAGTGATTTCATGTTATGTGGCCAAGAACTGTTCTAGCTTATTATTTTATGTAGTCCGAAGACCTGTGAAGTCATTATTGGCTCTCAGAGACAGTTTGAGAATTAATTCGCTTTCTTTTACCAAAGAAGTTCATCAAATAAGCATGTGTCCCAGTTCCAGCTTCACTAACACTATTTGTTCAGAGTATGACAATGTTTTCGATGACAAGTTGGAAGAACTTCCAGTTATGTATTCTGTGAAGTTAGACCCAGAGATCAGTCCAGTGGCCAGACCAGTGAGAAAAGTTCTGATAGCTATGCAGCATAAAGTCAAAGCCCAGTTGAACAAAATGGTGCAGCAAGGTGTAATTTGTCAAGTTACAGAACCTACTGAATGGGTGTCGTCCATGGTAGTAGCTCACAAAACAGGCTCAGACGAAATCAGAATATGCACTGACCCAAGAGATTTGAACAAAACATTAAAAAGACCTCATCATCCTATGCGTACAGTTAAGGAAGTCACAGTTCTAATACCGAATGGCACTGTTTTTTCTGTCTTAGATGCAAAAAGTTTATTTTGGCAAATGATGCTTGATTGCAAATCTTCATTATTGACTACATTCAGTATCCCATTTGGAAGATACAGATTTCTCAGGATGTCATTTGGAAAAAATCCTGCAAGTGAAGTCTTTCAGCGTGCAATGGAGCAAATTTTGTCAGGTTATACCTCTCTCATAATAGTAGATGATTTGTTAGTTGGAGGCAATGGTGAAGCACAGCATGACAGAAATCTTAAGAGAGTTCAAGACAGAGCACGTGAACTGAACTTAAAGCTCAACTATCTAAAGTGCAAATTCAGACAGCCAGAAGTTACATATGTAGGTCATTTATTTACTAGCATTGGCTTGAGACCAGACCCATCCAAGTAAGCAGCTGTTCTTGAAATGTCAGCGCAAGATAATGTACAAGCTCTAAAACGTTTTCTTGGTATGGTCAACTATTTAGGCAAGTTGATACCAGACTTCAGTGAGTTGACAGCATGTTTGAGAGAGCTAGCATGTAAAAATGTTAAACGGTCATGGTTAGAACATCACCAGAAAGCATTTAAAGACCTTAAGCAGAAAATTGCTACTCCACCTACATTAAGATACTATGATGCTAACAAACCAATAACTTTCCTGCGATGCTTCAAGATTTGGTTTAAGTGCAGTCACTTCAAGAGGGTAGACCAGTAGCCTATGCATCTAGAACATTTACCCAGACTGAAATGCAATATGCTCAGATTGAGAAAGAACTTTAGTCAATAGTGTTTGCATGTTCCAAGTTTCATGATTATATCTATGGTAGAGATATTCAGATTGAAACTGATCATCAACCTCTGGTTATTATTTTAAAGAAGCCTATGCATTCAGCTCCAGAAAGATTACAAAGAATGATGCTTAAATTGCAAAAGTACTACTTCAAAATGGTCTATGCAAAAGGCAGACATCTTTATCTAGCTGATACCTTATCCAGATCACCCAGAAATACAACAGAACAGCTTGACGAGAGAATTTTGACTTTAGTGTCATGGAAGTGCATAATGTTTCTACCACAAGACTTGATGAACTAAGAGATCACTTAAAGACTGATCCAGTTTTGCAAAAGCTCAATCACTACATCAGTGATGGGTGGCCGTCAAGGCAATCTAGTGTACCACCAGAAGTGCAACCCTACTTTCCTTACAGAGAGGAGATGTTGATGGAAGATGGCATTATTTTCAAAGGTCCTAAAATTGTTGTTTCTGCTTCCTTACAACATGAATACATTCAGATTTTGCATCATGGTCACCCAGGTTCCAAAGCTACCAAAAGAAGGGTGAGAGGACTAGTATCTTGGACTTCTCTAGCAAAAGACATTGAGAAAGTACTTTCTTCTTGTTCAGTATGCAATAGTACTAAACTGCATTTGCAGAAAGAACCACTTCAGCTAAGTCAAGTTCCTGAACTACCTTGGTCAACAGTAGCCACTGACATATTCGAGTGGAACGGTCAGCATTATCTAGTACTGGTAGACTCTTATTCAAAGTGGTTTGAGCTTGATCTACTACCTAACCTAACCAACTACTGTTATTACTAAGTTAAAATGTAATTTCTCAGTCCATGGAAGTCCACAAAAGCTTATCTCTGACAATGGTACTCAATTTACCACTCAGTTGTTTCAGAAATTTTCAAGAGAATGGGACTTCGTACATGTTACTAGCAGTCCAGAATACCCACAGTCAAATGGACTAGCTGAACGTGCAGTACAGAGTGCAAAGCAATTACTCAAGAAGTCAAAATGTGATAATACCGATGTCTTTTTGAATTTACTCAATCTCAGAAACATACCCTGTGATGATATACTTAGCTCACCTGCTCAGAGACTTCTATCCAGGCAAACCAGAACAACATTGCTTATTAGTTCCAGTTTGTTGAGGCCTAAAGTTAAAAAACAACAAAGCAATCAAAGCCCAATTATTTAAAAAGCGTTCTTTCCAGAAGTCTAGTTACGACAAATCAAGCAGATTTCTTCGTCCATTGAAAGAAGGAAAGACTGTGAGGATACAAACAGTGAAAGGTTTTGACCGGATTGGTCAAGTATATGTGCAGAGCTGAGATCCTGTGTGCAGAGCTGAGATCCTGTTTTGTGAAATCTGAGGGTGTGGAGTACAGGAGAAATCACAGACATCGTCTTCCTGTATCAGAACCGATATCGCAGCATTGTTCCTGTGGTATAGACTCTAAAATCTCAGAGCAAGTCAGACAATGTTCCTGTTACAGAATGTGTCTTGACTCTCACTACCATTTCTGAGGATGTTCCTGATGTCCCTAAGGTTGAACATTCAGCAGAGACATTCCTAGTTGCTAAACCTAATCCCAATTTCTATGTCACACGATTTGGTCACATTTCCAAGCCCAGTGTGAAATACACAGCAACCTGGACATAGTTGTATATATGTATATAGTTCTGTATAATTGCATGATGAAAATTATTTTTATCAATTGCATGTCAGTCAATGTCACCAATATTGCCTGACTCATTTCTCAAAGAGAGAGGATGTAGAATAACGTGTGTTGTACGTTTAAGAAACATTTCTAAGACCTGAACATGCATATAAATAGCAAGCAAGTGCTAGCTTCATTGCCATTGTACAAAATAAAGCTTCTTGAACAGAACCCACAATGTTCATCTACTTCATCCTGACTAAACGAGCAGCAAAATCTTCTCCAGGGTCAATTAGAAAAGAACTCTTTTCCAGTGAGTCAATACAATCCAGCTAAATAGTGGGCAAAGCTTAAAATAGCTTTCCTCATTTTATTACAAGTATTTACTGGCATCTTTAGCTGTAGTGCTGTGTGACTTGGTGTTCTCTGCTTAAATATTGCTGATCTCTGTCTCTGATTTTACTTTCAAGTTATTCTTGTAAGGTTTGGTTACTTCCATTTTTTATCTTCACTCTTACATTGCATTTTGTTTTCTTTTAGATTTTATTTCTTTTTCGAGTTTTAAGAGGTGGTGGTTTGGGTCAATTACAAAATAATTCTTTTACAGACAGGGAATAAAATCTGGCTAATTAGTGGAAGGAGCTGAGAAATAACATTCCTCATTTAAATGTTATTATTTAGTGGCATCTTTAGCTATAGTGCTGTGTGACTTGCTCTTCTCTGCCTAAGTATTGCTGTTTTCTGCCTGCTTTTGATTTTTGATTGGAGTTATTCATTTAAAGTTTGGTTACTTCACATTTTTATATTTACTGTTATATTGCATTTTGTTTTGCTTTAGTGTTTTGTTCTTTTTGAAAATTTAAGGGGTCTTGGCTAAGGCCAGTTAGAAAATAATTATTTTGCAGCTAGTGAATAAAATCCATGTAATTAGTGGGAGGAGCTGAAAAATAGCATCCCTCATTTAACTAAAAGTGTTTAGTGGCAAATTTAGCCATACTGCTGTGTGACCTGCTTTTCTCTGCCTAGGTGTTGGTGATCTCTGTCTGCATTTGTTTTTTGTCACCCACCCTTATCTTCTGTTTCCTACCTTCCCACTTACTAAAAACTATACTTTATCTGGTAGGTTTTACTGTATTTGTGCTTATACCTACTGTGTTTAACTTTATGCTGCACATTCTTGAAGTGGTTGTGAATCTGCTGCATTTATTGCTGCTTGTTAGTAGCCTGTTCATAGGTTCATAGGTTGGTACTAGGCTATCAGCCCTAGGGCCTATACAAGCCTAGCCATAACAATTCCCTGGCTATTTCTTCCCACATTATTTACTTTCCTGGACCCCTGTCTAGCAGGGCGACTGACGTGATCCCTGGGGTGAATTTCCTTTCTCCCATCCAATTGTCAAGGTTCCTCTTGAAGAGGTCCAAAGAGGCACTCTGCTTGACATGTATGGGCAATCTATTCCAGAGTCTGGGGAGTCTCTGGGTCAGGAACCTATCCCTCCAGCATGTTTTATTTATTGTGATGACAAGGTTTAGATCCCTGGAGCGTGTAGCTCTGAGGGATTGGGATTTCTTTAAGTGTAGCATGTCCAACAGCTCTGGGTTTGACATGGCCTTGTATGTTAAGCAGAGATCGCCTCTGAGTAGACGATATGCGACAGAGTATAGCTGGAGTTTTTAAGGCGGTCAGCGTAGGGCATCTGCTTTAGGCCTGTGATTCTTTTAGTGAGGTATTTCTGAGGCCTTTCCAGTTGTTGCAGATGTCTTGAGAGGTACATACCAAATGGGGCGTTGTATTCTATAATGGGTCTAATGAGGGATGAGTACAGTGGGACAATGACCTCCTTCTTTCTGGATGAAAAGCCCTTTGTGATGAGGTGTGCCACATGGAAGGATTTCCTGACTGTTGTGGCAATGTGGTTATCGAAGGTGAGACCACTGTCCACCTGTGTCCCTAAGTCTCTTATCACACTTTCTGTGTTTAGTGTACTGCCACCTATATGGTAATTCATGGATACATGTTTTTTCCCAAAGGGGATAACAATACATTGTTTACATTGTAACTGTTAGTCTAAGCCAATCTAGTTCTCTTAAATTAGGAAAGTTTGTGTCTACACTCTTGTGGCAGGAGACGTACCTTACTCCCTTCTGAATTGGGAATTGCTTGTTGAATGTTTATTGTATCTGTTATTCTAAAAGTGTCTGTGTTCTGGTTTAACCATTTGAGCTCCAAACCAGTTATTTTATATTAAGAAGGTTTGTGGTCTATTCTCTTGTGGGAGGAGAGCGTAGCCTATGCCCTTCTGAGTAATAATTGCTAGTAAATGTTTTATTGTACCTTTATTTGATTGGCTAGAAGGCTAGCTTAGATAAAATTTAAATTTCTGTGCCTGAGGCATTTGGCAATGTTTGGTGACCGCTCTAATTGAGAAGTCTCTAATTGCTAATAGTAATCTAATTGCTGATTTCTGTTAAACTCTACAAAAGCTAAGACTTACATTACCATATCCACAATTTAAGCACTTGTTTTTTGCTGCAAGCACTGAGTGTTTTTGTGTTGAATATCTGCACTTTTTTTTAAACTTTTTTATTCTTTAGTTAGAACTTCCTTGGTTCCACTTTAGCAAGAGTAGGAGGGACCTGGGTCATTTTCTGGCCTGGAATTGTGTAAAGGAAATACTAGTGTGCTATTTTTGAGTGGTCACAGGGCCTTGTTTGTTTTTTTATCGAATCTCCATTGCTATGCAAGGAGTTGCACAAAGCTTGTCTCATAACCTATGAGCACCGAGGAGTTTGGTGACTTTTGGCGACCACAGTATTTAAGAGGAAGAGTGCTGCTGGTTTCTGCTAAAGTCTGCAAAAGCTAAGACCTATATTACCATATACATTGGCAGTTGTTTTCACATTGTTATGTCACAACTGCATTAAGCATTTCTGTGTTGAATATTTGCACTTCTTTGAACTTTTTTTACATTCTTTAGTTAGAACTGCCTTGGTTGCACTTTAATTAGAGTAGAGTGGACATGAGTCATTTTATGACCCAGGATTGTGTAAAGGAAAGAAGAGTGTGCTGTTTTTGTTTGGTCACAGGGCATTATTTGTGTTTTTTTATCAAATCTTCTCTGCTATTTAAGCGTTGCAGCTGCACAATGCTTGGCTCATAGCCTAAGAGCAAACAGGGACTTACATTTCCTTATCCACTGTTTGGCACTTGTTTTTCACATTGTATTTGTCACATCTGCATTAGCTGAGTGTTTCTCTGTTGAATATCTGAACTTTTTGACCTTTTTTACAGCCTTTAGTTAGAATTGCTGCTCTCTGTGCAACAGTGCCTAGCAGTGATCTATATAGACGCCAATATCTTGTAGCGTAATTCCCCCTTGTGTTAGTGTAGATGCCGATGTCTCACAGTTTAAGTTTCCCTTAAAATACCCTTACTCTCTAGACAGATATTTTTTTAACTACTAAAGCATCTGGTTTGTGCATATGTGACCATTGCTCATCAAGTTCCTTGTGATATTGACCTATTCAATATTTAAATTTCCCCTCACACCTTCCTAGTAGATCAACATCCATGGATATGCCCTTCCTGACTTTCTCTGTGGCAAGTCTGGTTAAGATGTGTATTCTGAGGCATTGTAGCAACTGCCTCATGTACTCTGACAGCCCACTTATTCTTAATAAAACAGTAAGGTATGTGAGAGGTGTAAATGTACTTTAACACTGGAGGGACAGCTCTGTTGTACAACCAAAACTAATCCTATAGAGGGTGTCAGTGACACTTGCACCACACCTACTGCACAGGGTAAAGAGATTACACATAAAACTACTTATGCTGAGACACTTACAGGTAACCTTTTTAAAACACTAAGACTTCCTCCACAGCGCAATCAAAAAAATGGTCCTCAGCCATCACGTAAACCTTCCATTAAAACACCACCCATAGCTACACATAGTACACTGTATCCAATGCCTTTGCTGCTAAGCCCTTAAGGAAAACTGGTGCATAACCAAACTTCCTGGTTATTGGTGATTCTATAGTGAGGCACACCAATGTCCCCCTCACCAGAATGAGTAAGGAGAGAGTCATGGTTAGCTGCCTTTCTGGGGCTATGATCTGTCAAGTCATGCAGGCACTTGGGTCAGTGAACCACAGGTACCAGTATGACTCTGTCATAGTTCATATGAGCGTTAATGACCTGAGATGTACCTTCCTTAACTGTACGAAACAAGATGTGATTGAGCTCAATGATTACTGGTCTCAGGCAGGTATCAACCAAGCACTGAGAAGCATACCACCTTCTCCAAGGATGATGCCATGTTGCCAACAGAAAATGATTGATTTTAACAATTGGCTTAGCCTCTGGTGTCAATCTTTGCCATCCTGGAAGGACATGGTTGATAGACTATACTGCTTTGCCAGGGATGGTTTGCACCTATCTCCTCTAGGCTTTTGGATATTGGCAAAGACCTTTCCACTCCCATAGTGCCTTTTTTAGGTAATGAGAGACTGATAAACCTCCTGACTTAACTGAACCTATGAAAGAACATATGAAAGTGATACTGTTCAATGCTAGAAGTCTTTACAAGAAACACCATTCCCTGCAAGACTTCACCTCCCTGGAGAGTATAGACATCTGTGTAGTAATGGAGACATGATTTAACATCACAGAGATTACCCCAGCAGTGCAAGGTTGTAATGCCTTTCATACCTTTAGACCTGCTACTGCACAGAAGGGAACTAAAGGTGGAGGAGTCTCAGTGTATATTAAAAACAACCTCACATCCAGACTAGTTAAAGTGTATGACCCACTGGAACTCATACATGTGCAACTTACAATAAGCAGGTTCTTGTACCATATCCTTGCAATCTATAGGTCCCCCCTCCATGCCCCAGGAAACCCTTAGCACCTATCTCAGTGTACTAGAGCCCCACAGTGTTCGACACAATATGATATTTATGGGGGATGTCAACTACCCCTATATAGATCGGGAATCCTATACCACTTCTAATGCACAAGCTCAGTGATTACTAAACTTCATTAACACCAACAGTCTGGAACAGTTGCTCCATTCTCCTACCAGGGGTGCAAACATCCTTGACCTTGTACTCATAAACATGCAATGCTCCCTACCTAATTTAATGTCCTCACCTGTCAGATCTGACCATAAGGCATTATTGCTTGAAATAAAAATTAAATCCAAGGACCCAGTGTAACCAAAAACCTTTAGGAACTATTCCAAAGCAAACTTCTCTCTACTAAGCAACACCTTGGCTAAATTCCAAGCACCCGCATACCCAGTAAACACCATAACATATTCTGAGCTATTTACAAAATCTCTATACAGTCATATTGATACCTGTATAGAGTGAGCTGTGCCTACTCATATTAAGAAAAGACAAACTCAAAAGACAAGCCACTTGGCAGAATCACAATATCATTTGGTTATACAACAAAAGAAACAAAAATTGAGCAACAGCAGGAGGAACAAACCCCAATGTACTAAAAAAACCCTGACCAATCTAAACAAAGTGCTAACAGGGTTAATTAGTACTTCAAAGGATAAATATGAAGAAAAAATAGCTTCCCCAGCAAAGAACAACTACAAAACTTTCTATAGCTATATCTGTAACCTCAAGAGAAATATGCAACAATGCACATAACTTATTGTTAATGTCATCACCGACACTGAGCCAGAAGCCACTGCTAACCTTTTGGCTGACAGGTTCAGCTCAAATTTCTCCCCCTCCACTTCTCCCAGTAATCCAAAGGAAATACCATATACCACAATCCCCCCAACCATTACTAGGGAACCGACCTTCAATACAATTTCCAAGGCCAAAAACACTGCATTGATAAGCCCCAATAACATCCCGGAATGCTTACTAAATAGTATGAAACATGACCTTTCTGGTCCACTTGGATCACTTTTCATCTGGAGCCTATAGTCAAGTTTTGTGCCCAGGGAATGGAAGATGGCTACAGTCATTTCCCTGGAATGGCCCAACAACTGATCTGAGTAACTACAAGCCCATAGGTCTGACCAGCCTCATATGTAAGGCCATTTAAAACATCATTATGGGCATGATAAATGATGGCATAGGTAACCTGCAAACACTGGACACATCACAGCTCAGCTTTATTAAAGGAAGGTCGTGCCTATTAAATCTGTTGGACTTCTTTGAGAGGGTTACCAAAGCAATGGATGAGGGCAAAACTGTGCACACAGCTTACCTCGACCCGGTCAAGGCTTTTGATACAACACCCCACTCAAGCATTATAAACAAGCTCACTAAATTAGGTATAAACCCTTTTCTCACCCACTGGATAGCCACCTGGCTCACTAATAGGACCAAGGAGGTCAAAACAGGTGACTCCACCTCCACTAAGATGCCAGGCACTAGCAGAGTCCCCTATGGCTCAGTCCTGGGGCCGCTCCATTGTGGCATCTATTTCTCTGAAGTGAAAACAAATTCTTAAGGTTTATGGCTGTCTAATTTTGCAGATGATTGCAAGCTTGGGGTTATCATCAACTCCCCTGCAGGCATAAGCATTCTTCAAGAAGGCCTATTTCTGATAAACAAAGGGTGCCAAAGCCATGGTCTTCAACTCAATTCCAAGAAATGCATAATTGCACCCTTTGGAAAGTCAACCATCCCGGCTAATTACCATGTTAATAATATGCCCCTAAGAGTGGACCCAGTGCTCAGAGTTCTGGGTACACATGTAGACAGTAGCCTTACCTTCAACCACCACATGGCCACAATGGAGAGAAAATCCTTTTATATTGCACAACTTATATGTAAGGACATAGCATCTAGGTCCAAAGAGGTCATTATCCCACTGTAGTCTATCCTTATTAGACAAATCACAGAGTACAATGCTCCCTTCAGTATGTACCTGACCAGGCATATGCAGCAATTAGAGCAACCTCAGATGTTTCTTACAAAAAAATACAAGGCATAACAAATCTGCCTTACACAGAGCACCTTAAATCCCTTTCCTTCTACTCAGTCTCCTATAGATTGCTGAGGGGTAATCTATGCCTGGCTTACAAGGCATCCACAACCCCCATACTTATGAATTTCCTTTATATTTGTAAGTGAAAGAGTACCAGAAATACAAGGTCTAAGGACCTGAAATTTGTCTGTGACTTAAACAGAACATTCTGGAAAGAAAGACGTGTCCAAGAGACTGCCCCTCCTATGGAACAGGCTTCACATCCATGTGAAACTGAGTTCATCTATTTCCCAATTTAAGCGCATCCTAAACCAGTGGATGTGGAATAGGAAATTTACACCAGTCATGGCATCCATATCCCTTATGGATAAAGATAGCTTATAGATGCCTGGCCCTCAGTGCACTATTTGGTTACAGGATGTCATTATGCTTTAGGGAAAAATTGGCTTAGAAAGGCCTCCTGGGTCATTAGCCTAGTAACAATCTATGCATCTGTGAATCTATATGAAAGCAGAAGAAGAGGGATATGAGCAAAGCAGAATGAGTACAGAACAACCTCACACAGACAGAACAAGTAAACAGTAAGTAAGAAAGAAGAGATAAGTCATCATAGGTAGAGCACTTAAGAATAACGCGACCATCTTTGTGAGCTGAAAGATGAAAATTGGAGGAAAGTTGAAACCAATCAAGAAATAATGGATGTGGTGGTCTGATATATGAGGCAACTATATGACTACAGTGAAATGCATAATACAGATAAATGGTATGTGAACTATATAAGTGCATAATAAAGGTACATGGAATATGAACTGTGTTTCACACAAAGTCAAGAATGAATTACAAAAAACCAAAAAAAATTACATTGTTACAATTGCATACATATAATAATTGCTCCAGGAAGGAAAGATTCTGTACCTGGTGTAGATGGAATTCAATATGAATTTTGTTATGAAATGAAACAGTAAGGGAAAAATGTTTTGGGCAGTTTTTAATGAATATTTTTAAGGGCTGCTGAGGGAATTTGTATAGGATTAGTAAAGTCGTTATGTGAAAATATAAGGAAAGCCAAGGGAATTGGAGGTCAATAACTTTAGGGAATGTTGGTTATAAAAATTATAATAGATGTTTTGCAACCAAGGTTTATTAGAGTTATTATTGAATTTTAGGAATGGGAGTGTATAATATTAAAAAGAATAGTATAAGAGAGGAGTTTTAGAAAAAAAATGATTGCATATGATACGAGAAAGCCTTTGATAATATTAATCATGGGGAAATGTTGGAAGTAGTACATGTTAATGAGATTCCTGACCAAGTGGTAAACTTCTTGAGAAATGTGTATGAGGTTTCATGGGCTATACCAGTTGTTAATGGGTGGAACTCATTCACTCCAATGGTGCTCAGGAAGTTTGCACTGTAACTTCCAGTGGGCGGACCCTAAGCCTTTTGACAGAATCAAATAATGTCCTCACATTTCAAATAAATGTTCATATCTCTGGACCCGGGTCTATATTAGAATATTGAATGTTCTAAATAGCGAACGCTCACATGAGCGAAAATGCAGGACCTCAAAAACGTTATTGTGGGGGGGGCTGTGCCCCTCACCCGCTAAATATATATAGTCCAACTCCGAGATCACATTACAGTGAGGAAAGTGCAAATATTCTGATCTTCACTGTACTGCGATAAAAAAAAAACTTTGAGGTCCTGCATTTTGAGATGTGAAAATTATATCTACATAAATTAATATCATAAAAACAACAGTTGCTATCTCTTTATCTGCACTAGACAGAGGTCAAATATTAATACAGTTGAGTTTGCCATTGTGTAAGTTTTAAGATGAAATCTTTTAAAATCTTGTACATTGCTTGGTTTTGGAATTATTGATGCAAATATGACCAAACAATATTTGACACCTAGAGGCGTCAGTAGGAGGTAACTGCAGATGCACCTGGAGGTGTCACTCAGATGTAATGAGCAGAATCTAAGAATAGAAAAAGGAGCGATACAACGATGCTCATTCAGTGCTGCAGACTTGAACTGGTAATAAATGCAATTATTCAGAAAATGGAAAAGAATGTATGTGAAGCAATAACTGAATATAAAGGAAAGGTAAAACTTCTATTAATTCTTATTTATGTTGATTATATAAATGTGTTAGTTAAAAAATAAGCTATCAGGCATTGAAATTATAAAATACTGACTTGTTATATGCGGTGAATTTACAGATTAGTCATGAGAAAAATAAAGTGTATGAGATGTTGTGAAGGTGGGGAGAGAATATACTTTGCAATGAAGGAAAGTGAGGTATTATAGGTTCATAGGTTCATTCGTTGGTACTAGGCTACCGGCCCTAGGGCCTATACAAGCCTAACCATAACAATTCCCTGGATATTTCTTCCCACAATATTTACTTCTCTTGACCCCTGTCTAGCTGGGTGACTGACATGATCCCCGGGGAGAATTTCCTGTCTCCCATCAATCATCAAAGTTCCTTTTGAAGAGGGCTTGACATGTATGGGCAGTCTATTCCAGAGTATGGGGAGTCTCTGGGTCAGGAACTTATCCCTCCAGCATGTTTTGTTCATTGTGATGACAATGTTTAGATCCCTGGAGCATGTGGCTCTGAGGGATTGGGATTTCTTTAAGTGGAGCATGTCCAATAGCTCAGGGTTTGACATGGCCTTGTATGTTAGGCAGAGATCACCTCTGAGTAGACAATATGCCACAGAGTATAGCTGGAGTTTTCTTAGACGGTCAGCATAGGACATCTGCTTTAGGCCTGTGATTCTTTTAGTGAGGTATTTCTGCGGCCTTTCCAACTGCTGCAGATGTCTTGTGAGGTACATACCAAATGGGGCATTATACTCTATAATGGGTATAATGAGGGATGAGTACAGTGGGACAATGACCTCCTTTTTTCTGGATGACAAGCCCTTAGTGAGGAGCTGTGCCACATAGAATGATTTCCTGACTGTTGTGGCAATATGATTATCAAAGGTGAGACCACTGTCCACCTGTGTCCCTAAGTCTCACTTTTGATGTTTAGTGTACTGCCACCTATGTGGTAATTCATGGGTACATGTTTTTTTCCAAAGGGGATAACTACACATTTCTCAGCATTAAGCTTGAGCCCATGGCTCTGGCACCAGGCATCTGTTTCTGTAAGGCCCTTTAGTAGAATATCCACATCATCTGGGGATTCAATAATGGCTCCCAGTTTTCAGTCATCTGTTAACTTTGTTAGCCAGAGTCCCTTAGTGTTGGCCTGTACTTCAGAGAAGCAGATGCCAAACAAGAGTGGTCCCAGGACTGAACCCTGAGGTACTCCACTTGTCACTTGTCTAGAGCTGGATTTGGAGTCGGCTACTTTTAAAGTCTGGGTTCTATCAGTAAGCCAGTTGGCAAGCCATCAAGTGACATAGGGATTTATGCCCAACTTAGTAAGTTTATCTATGATTCCAGAGTGGGGGATGGTGTTGAAGGCCTTGGCGAGGTCTAGATAGGCTGTGTGGACTGCCTTACCCTCGTTCAAAGCTCTGGAGACTGATTTGAAGAAGTCATTCAGGTTCAGGAGACATGATCGGCACTTCAAAACCCAAACTGGGTGGCGTCCAGTGTTTGAAGGTTGCCAATGTCTTTGTTTATAAGTTTCATGATAATGCATTCCATGCCCTTGCAGATCAGGTTCGTCAGATTGATGGGACGGTAGTTCCCAGGATCCAAGGTGGATCCCCCCTTGCGGAGTGGGATAACTGTAGCTGTGTGCTACTCAGTGGGCACGAAGCCTGAGGTGATTCTATGATTAATCATGACACTCAGGTGAGGTGCCAGTTCATTTTATAGTTCATGTAGTACACAGCCTGAGATGTTATCTGGTCCCATGGATGCTGTATTCGTAGCTTTGGAGAGTGTGGTTTCTACCTGTGTGGCCGTGATTACCGGAATTTGGCAATCTTTTGGTATTAAGATGGGCCGTTTAGGGGGTGAGAGGGTTGGCACTAAATCGATCTGCCAAGATATTGGCACTATCCTTGGGATCAGTATATTTAATGCCATTCTGTTGTAACTCAGAGCAGATCTGAGCATTGCCATTTAGATTCTTGACATAACTATAGAATGCCTTGTGGTTGTCTTTGGAATCTTTGGCAATTTTATTTTCATAACTAGCTTTTGAGGATTTTATGAGAGATCTCAGCTTCTTACTGAGGCTGGTCAAGGAGTTTTTTGCATCCTGGGATTTTCCTCTTTTCTGCAACAGTTTCTTCCTTTTGTTGTATAGTTTGTTTGTAGCAAGGGATCACCAGATTGGCTTCCTTTTTTGGAGGAGAGCATGTTGGTTCTATTTGGGATGGCACAATTCATGCATGAGTGGATGTGCTCATACAGTGCCTTAGTGTAGGATTCAGCAGTCAAACTTTCAGATCCTGACTGCATGGGTGTCATGAAGTTTGTCACTTCTGACTTCAGTAGCATGAAGTTGGCTTTGGAGAAGTTTTTTACAGAGGTTTACTTACTGGGGGTGGGGGTGAGATGTGGATGTCAAGGGTGATTTGCTTATGGTCAGACCTGACCAATGAGGGGTGGACCACTGGTGTGGAGCATTTATCTCCCATGTTGGTAATGACCAGGTCTAGGATATTGGAGCCCCTGGTGGGACAATGGATTAGTTGATCCAGGGCATTGGAATTTATGAAGTCCAAGAACCGTTGGGAAAAGGTGTTGGTACCCAAGTAGTTTTCCCAGTTAATGGCAGGGTAGTTGAAATCACCCAGTATTAGGGTGTTTGGTTGTATCTTAATATTTTCCAGTATGTTTAGAAAGGTGTAGTGAGAATCTTGGGGCATTGTGGGGGATCTGTTGCAAGCTACAGTTTGGATTGCAGTCTTACCTAGTGCTAGTTGCACCTGAAGAATTTCAGAAGCATTGTAATGGGCAACTAGCATGGAGGTGTGAATATCCTTGGTGAATATGGACACTCCTCCACCTTTAGTGTTTTGGTCTTGGTTTTGTGGCTGAAAAGTGTGGTAAGAGTTGTAGCCTGGTATTGCAGGGGTGCTCCCTGGAGCCTTGAACCAGGTCTCAGTTACTGCACAGATATCGATGTTCTCCATTTTTAGGAGTGCCTCAAGAGAGTGCATTTTGAGGTTTAGACTTCTAGCATTGAGTAGCATTACCTTCAGATTTTGCATGCTTGTATCTGTTACGGTGGTGGTTTTATCCTTTGAACCTTGCCTAAAAAAGGCACTATAGGGGTGGCAAGAGCTTTAGCCAGTAACCTGAATCCCAGGGGTGACAGGTGCAGACCATCTCTGGCAAAGCATCGTGGTTTGTCGATCATGTCTTCCCAGGCAGACAGATACTGGATCCCCTTTGTATGACCCAGAAGCTTAGCCAATTGTTGAAGTCAATAATTTTGTCCTTATACTGTGATATAATTCTGGGCAAAGACAAGATACTACTCAGTGCTAGGGTCATACCTGCCTGGGCCACAAGATCCGAGAGCTCTTCCATGTCTCTTTTCATGTAGTCCAGGGAGGTACATCGCAAGTCATTTGCTCCAACATGGACAATGGCAGAGTCGTATTTGTACTTGTGGAGTGACTTGAGTGCATGCGTTATGTGGCGGATCCCGGCACCCGACAGGCAGGTGACTGTAATTTTCTCCTTGTTCAGCCTGGTGAGTGGGACTTCAGTGTACCTGACTATAGAGTCACCTATGACTAAAGTGTCAGGTACAGTGTCTTGCCTTGGGGGCTATTGTTGGGTGGCACACTGGTGTTGTGAGCTATGTGTCACTTTGGTTGTGACTGGTGTTCCTTGCTGCTTGGGCAGGTTAATGTTAAGGGCCTCTGCATATGTGGGTTTAGTGTTGCTATGTGTGGGTGTTGATGATGTGGGTTTTGAAGGGCTATGAGTTGCTTGAGGTGTAGCGCAGGTGTTAACCTTCTCCTCTTGACTGTCTAGCACAATCTTGGCCAGAGAGAGCTTTGCTTTCAATTTGGCTATATAAGTGCATCTCTCGCAGGTTGTAGTGTTGGGTGGTAGGAGGAGAGGGTTGTCTGTGTACATGAGGCAGTTGACGCATTGCCCCAGTATGCCCAGATTCACCAGGTGGATAAGAGAAATCACCAGAAGCTGACCCTTGGACATGCCTGTTTAGGTGCTTTTTTTGTAAAGTACAAGAGCTGTTTTCCCTTACCTTTGCAAGGTACTTTGCAGTTATAAGCTGTTTAGTGCCTATGATTAATTTCTCTTTATTGACAAGGAGGGATGAGAGCTTGTATCAGTTTCAGGCTTCCTAGTGCTTTCCACCAGGTTCTAGAGCAAGTGCTAGTCACAGGGGTACAGATTTTAGTGCTACTACTGAGAAACCAGCTAGTTCTAAGGGAACATTTGAAGAGCAGACTTTCTGGCACTTGGAATACTTTAACTGTTGCCCCGTGGTGCTTCATGATGCGAAAAATGCCCAAACACACACTTTTTTAAGCCAGAAAGTTGAAAGGGATAGAAATCAGCCCCAAAAGACTAATAAAATTACAATTTCAGAGCTGGAAACCACTCCTCTAGTGTTAGATAGGCAGTACAATGCTCACCACTCCCACTGGTAAGCAGTAGGACTTCCCTCTACCACAGCAAGGTCTGGATAGCTCTGAACAGAGAAAATATTAAAGTCCTGAGACAAGCAAAGCCTGGGATCTGGACTATACTGGCTAGGAAAGGTGGGAAATGAGCAAACAATATAGTATTTTTTTTTGTTGGTTAAAACAGGCTAAACAATGCAATAATACAGTAATTAAACACAGAAAAGGCTAACACACTAGAGGGTGTAGTCCTAAACAGTAAATGCAATTAAAACTCTACAAAATTAGCAATTTAAAGCTTTTTAAATGAAGCAAGGCAAGTGCACAACTGAAAATGATTTAAGAGGCAATAATACAATAGAATATGTAGCTAGTCTACATATACAGAAAAGTCTATATATACAGAACTAGAGCACTTGAGTTGTAGCAATATTAAGGCAAATACAGTTATAATAAATGCACTAAAATATACTCTATATTTCCAAAATGTTTAAGAAGCACAGTCAGAACACAAGAAGATTCAGGCAATTGTATTTATTTATTTATTTTTTTAAGAAAGGGAGAAAGGAGGAAAAGAAGGCCTTCTCAGATGTAGTCTCTGTATTAGGTAGAATGAGCTAATGATACTAGACTGGGAGGAGTGTCCCAGATCAAATTTACAGTAGGGGTGGGCAACTGCAAAGCCACCAAGTATAACAACAAGACACCAACAGGGAGAGTGGGGACCAATACAAAAGCTGTTAGCATACACTCTTTAGATAGTAAACACTACAGAAACCTTTATGACAGCAGTGAGCCACAAAATGAAAGTTTTAAACAGATAACAGAGCAAAGAGACTCTACAGAATGCTTTTAACTGCAAACAAATCAGTTACCCGTGCAGATTAGTTAATAGCAATAAAATACAGTAAAAAGTATGCAGCAGGCAATAAAAAGTGCTATATATAAATTGCTAGAAGCAATAATCAGTATAAATAAGCCAAAAAAACAGGATACTTATATATCTCAGATCAGAGTTGCAGTCAATGCTCTTCCTCCACTCTGCTCAGTGTGTATGGAAATCACATTTAGAGAATTAAGTATTAAGAAGCGATGAGAAGGGGCAATGCAAAACTTGAGAAAAGTGAAAACATGGATGATGTATGATTTGTCTTCTGGGAAGAATATAAATGTAATACATTCAGTATTGTTGGGTAAAATGACTTATGTACTGGGATTATGTGTCCTAGTTGTTAAAAAAAAACTTTTAGTAATCTTTTTTGTTATATGAGAAACAAGCTAAGCCCTGTGAAAAGGGGAGTGTTATATAGATTTATGTGATCAGACCATCCCCCTGAATGTTTAGTGCCATAACATCAACAGTCAGAAAGTTGATCTCTTAAATTAAAAAAAGTTGTTTTTGAAGGAGGGCGATCCACCCTGCATCCCACATGTGGGGGTCTGTGCCCCCTACATCCCCTGCTAATTATGTACAGAAACTCCAAGATCATACTACACTGGGGAAAGGGACAATTCCCTGATTGCCACTGTACAACAATCACACAATACAGGCTCCCTCTTATTCCCATACACTGACATATCCAACGCTGACGTATAGAGTTCACCATTCTGACAGTCGAGATTTATGTCTGTCAACCTATTATCACCCATATTATATAATTCAGAAGAGAAAAGGGTTTGAGCTTAAAAAATTATGAGTTTTTCTAGCTTCTCTACATGTTCATGGTTATTAGACTAATGTCAGAGGAAGAGAAAATATGTGTTGTCAGATTCTAAAGTTAAAATATGAGTATTTGTTTAGGCAAGGAAATAAAAGAAAGAGCTTGCACTACGGAGAAGTGAGAGAATATAATACAAATATTTTGGAATGGAAAATATAGAGAAGGGATACTGAAAAAAATAAAATGAGTGGACACTTGATTCATCCTTGGCTTGAGGAAGACTTGAGAGTAAAAACATCATGCAGAAACAAAATAAAACATTAAAATCATTATATGAAACTAAATGTGGAGACTGTCATTAATGAAATTATCAGTGAAAGGATTAATGGAATATTAAACTTGTGATGAGAGCAAATGTAATGTCTGTAACGAGGAAGAAACTATGAATCAAGTTTTTCTGCACAGTGAAAGGATCGAGAAGTTTTTGGGATTAATGTAAATGCAAATGGCAGAAGAGTGGTGTGAAAGATGTAAATATGAATATGACCATCTATCACCATTATGAAGGTATTAGAAAGGAACTTTACGTATGAATATTTTGCATGTATTTTTGCATACTTGGATATCTATATGTCCAGAGTTGTTAGACAAGAAAAATGGTGTTTGAGAACTATATAAAATGATACATTTTAGCTGCAGATTATGTGATGAGGGGTGCAAAAGATGAAGTGCTTGTGCTGTCATAAAATATATGTGAAATTTTGGCAAAGTTGCAAATATGAAAGCTTTCTACGTATGTATGTATATCTGTAATTAATAAAGACCTTACTTTTTTGATAGCTGCCAAGAGATGTTGTTACATCCACCTGAGTCACCACCAACTCAAGCAGATGTGAATTCAGTTTAATGTCTCGCCCAAAGGATGGCACAGTCAGGAGTAAATTATCCCTTTTATGTTGTACTGCAGTGTCAGTACTGAAAAAAAATAATCCAAGCATCTGATGTGGTAATAGAGCCTACTGCCTTCTGACCTTCTAGCACCCAAGGTCAGTATGCTGCCTGTTCAGCAACTAACACGATCAATGTATTAAAAAAAAATATATATATATATATATATATACATATATATTTGCAAAAGTATAGCTGGATTAAAGCCTAATTATGACAAAACTGAGCTCTTAATGGTAAACTCTAAATAAAAGTATAATTTAATAATGCATGAAGAACATCATTTAAAAAATACAAAGGAACTGAATATTTAGGAGTCATTCTTAAATAAAACTTAGAGTAAATAACTCAAGATAAAACAGGGAAAGTTGCATTTAGCTTAAATAAAATTATTATAACATGGAATAAATTATTCTTTTCCTTGAAAGATAATATAGTTAAAATGATTTTACTTCCAAAAATACTATGGTTTTATACAATCTTCAAGTTTGCTGCCTGCTAAAACATATAAAAATTGTGAGAATGGTTATGAATTTTCATTGGTTCCCTAATAAACACACAGATCATATAAAAATCATATAAGGTCATGGAAGAAATCTGAACTGGGATTTCCAGATTTATAATCAGATATAGTGGCTTATAATATATAAGCAAGTATCCAGTGGATTACTGATGAATATATATTAAATTAGAAAATATTTCGTTTAAAACTTTGTAATATAAAAAAAATCAGGACAGAAATTTTGTGTGATTAATAGTACTTTGTAGCTACTACATTGAAACTATTTCAGTATTATATATACTTAGTTAACATAATATTAGCTAGCAACAGAACTCTCTCTGTGACCCAAAAAAGTCACAACACCTATACACAGTAATTGAAATCACTCAGTATTAAACTCAATAACATTTCTTGAGTAATATAAATTATCCAGATATAGACTGGGAAACCCACACCACCACTAGTGCACAAGCACAGATATTCATTGGATTTGTTAATAGAAACACACTTGAAAACTTAGTCAGAGTACCCACTAGTGGGAATAACATATTGGATCTTGTCCTTACTAATATGGCAGCATCTTGCACCATTCCTTGTGTATCTTCATCACTTGTTAGGTCTGGCCATAAAGCCACTTATTTCAAGAAAAAAAAAAAACAGAGAGATCTCTTCAACCCAATTTCCCTTTAGAAATTTCTACCTATTCCTAAGTGATATATTGGCAAACTTCAAATCCCTGCCAAACCCAGTTAACTGCATTGAGTACATGAAAGTATGCACAATCAATCTGTACCAGCATGTAACCAGCTGTATAAGTGTAGCTGTACCCTGTAGAAACAAGTGCAAAGCAGACTGAATAAACAGACCATCATGGTGGAACCTTAACATCAACAATCTTTCATTAAAAGGAAGATCATTTTGACCAAAAGTAAGAAGAGTAATTCCCTCATCATTGAAATAAACTAACAACTCAAGAACTAATTATATCCACCACACCCAAGCACCCAAGATACTGTTAAAATAGCCACCCGAGCCAAAGATAATCACAAGGCCTTTCTTAGTTATGTTCATAGTCTCAATAGCCCAGTGCAGCAATGCTCTAAGCTGGATTGTAGATGATATTCCCTACAATGGTTCTGAAGATACTGAACCTACTGACCAATAAACCCAGCTCAAATTTTACCCCACTCTCCCCCCTCTCCCTTGTCTCGCTCAGGTATAGTAGAAAAGCTAAATAAATTGGAATAACCCCCTTTGTCACCCGTTGGATTGCCAACTGGATCACAGATGGGAATTGGGAGATCAAAATAGGGGACTCTACCTACACAAAGATGACAGAGACCAGTTACCAGTGGAGTCCCCTGTGGTTCGGTGCTGGGACCTTTCTTGTTTGGCATCTACATCTCTGAAGTGAAAGTCAATACTAAAGGGCTCCGACTGACTAAGTTTGGAGATGACTGCAAGCTAGGAGCAATCATTGAATCCCCAAATGACTTAGCCATCCTGCATCCTGCAGGAAGGTTTGTCCCATACAAATAACTGGCGCCAGAATCACAGAGTAAAACTAAATGCCAAAAAATGCATTATTGTATCCTCTGGGAAATCATCTACTCCACGAAACTAGAACATTGACAATGGGAAACTAAGAGATGGCCCAGTTGTTTGGGATTTTGAAACTTATGTGGACATTGACATAACTTTTGACCAACATGTATCCACTGTCATAAAAATTCCTTCTGTATTGCACAGCTTATAAACAAAGGGATTGAGTTGAGATTTAAAGATGTCATTGTCCTCCGTTACTCAGCCCTCATTAGGCTAATCATTGAATGTAATTCCCCTTTTAACATGCATCTGTCCAGACACATGCAATAACTGGAACACCCACAGAGCTACCTTACTAAAAAGATACTATGCCTAAACAATATGTCTTATTTGGACCGACTCAAAGCCCTGCCACCATACTCAGTATCCTACAAACTGCTAAGAGTTGGCCTGTGTCTGGCATACAAAACATCCTCTGACACAATACTGATGGACTTACTGCACATTAGCACATCAAATAGCATTAGAAATTCTCAGTTCAGTGATCTTAACCTCTTCTGCAGCATCAACTGAATGGTTTGGAGGAGCAGGTATATAATGCAGAGGATACCACTGCTCTGGAACAGACTACCCATCCACATAAAACAAAGGTCATCCCAGTGTAACTTGGAAATATGGATGGGTAATATATAACCTACCCCAGAACTGCCTCCTGTACTAATAATGGACAGAAGCACCAACTAAATGCTTTATCTCATGCATGAGTATCCTCAAGGTATCTTCAGTATGATCCCAGTCATTCTTAATTGGGGTAATATATAATTATCGAACATGGAATAAGTAAAGCCAATCTAACACCGAACAGGACAGGTTAATTCAAGTGCCAAAAGGGAATTTGGCGAGGCTTAAAATGGCTTACAAGGACAGCTAGCCTAGTACTTATGTATGAACCTATTAAAATAACTTTAGGTGCTTCTTATAAATATGTAATATCTTTTTCCACAAAATGACTGACATGTGACTTGACATATTTACATGATATTGTTTTAGGCTTTCTCATCCCCTTCCCAGAATCCATTTCAAGTCTCTTTTATGTGAGTCATGCTAGACATAAGGAAGTGATACTGTCTTCCTAGTCCTTTGAAATATAATGGCAGTAGTGTGACCACAGGCACCGTATACACCATCTGTGGCAGAAGTGCTTACATTTTATTTCTGAATGACCATCATATATATTTCTTTAAGCATTTCGGAGCAATTTTATAAATCCAGCCAAAGAAAGTATCTAAATTCCAGAATTTTGTAGGGATTGTTATTCTGCAGTCCTATGCTATGAACACTAACAGACCCTCCCTTATTCTCTTCCTGAGTTGTCAAAGCTAGAACTGCAAAGCACAAGCTGTTAATCAACACTTCAAAAAGCTTGTTCTGCTGCTCACCAGTGTCTGCAGCCCAAGAAAGATGATTTTTTTTACTATCCTGAATGTTGGAGAAATGTCTTAATGTGCTTGCTGCTTTGCTCAAAATGGTTTTACAAGTACAGTACAAAACATACAACCATTGCTCTTAAATTTGTGTTAGTAGATTTTTTAAACTGAAGCACAAATACCTTCATACATATAATTTTTCCCTTTACCACTTTCTGCGTTGCTTATCCCTTGATTTGTTATGCTGCAGCAAACTAACACTTCATCAGAACCATAATCATTGAGAATGACAAATCAATAGTTCTGTGTGTGCAAGACTAATACTACTTTCTATAAAAATGTTGCAGTTACAGAAAATGTCACTTACAAGTGAATCACTATACAAAATATGTGGTCAGCTTTTGTGGCTGCCATCTTTTTATGTACCCAAAGATGGGGACATCCTTACTGAAACTTGAGATTGTACAGGACAAACTATGACATGATCAAATGAAAAATAATTATTTTCATCATATTAACAAAAGAAACACAATGTGAGTTGTGATGTTGGTTATTTATACTGCTTTATATAATGTTAAGATGACTTAAATGTAGTATCAAAGGTTTCTGTGACATTTAGAGAAAAGTTAGAAAATATATGTTTTTGTAAATATCAAGACTTTCGTCATTTTACATGCCCACTCCCTCAGGACAGGACTTCCTGAATCAACACAGCTCTGCAGAAAGAGAGATGGGTGGTAGCCCTATTAATTATGTGCAATGACACTTTTTCTGTTCCATTCTGCAATTAAGGTAGTGAAAAATGGTTTCAAAATACTCTGACCTTGTTATAGCAGTTATTGACCTGTTGATGTCATTAGGACTGATTGCCTATAAGATTATAGACAGGACCTGACAGGAAGAGCTACGTGTTTTCTTGTGTCTGTGCTATGCTTTGTGGGGAGAGCCAAATGTTTCAGCCAATGTATGTAATAAATGAAGCTTAAAAAAAAGTTGATGGGCTTTTCCTTTCATTGATTTCAAGGTAAGGAATTGAAAGTTTCATGAAGTGGAAGCAAGTTTATGATACTTAAACAATTGTGGAACCATAAAGTTGTAGGGAGGAAAGCAACCTAAGGGTTGAGTTAAACTGTAGAAGTGGATGGACTTTTCCTTTAAGAAATGGCTGTTCTCCATGGTATAATTATATAGAAAACTCTGAAGTAGAAACAGCTCAAAATATAATGAAAGAATTTAATGTATCCCCGATGACTGACTGAGTTATCATTAATTACTAATACCAAAGGATTTATTGATATTGATTTAAAAGAACTCCATAAACAATACATTATGTAAGCAAAATCCCACAATTAGGTGACATAAAAAGTGCAGGCATCAATGATAAACATTGAGGGCACATATTTACAGTTAAAGAATTACAGATTCTTTTCAGAATAAATAATTAATGTTAAACTCTAACAAATATGCTACTTCTTCCATGCTTTGGATATATATATATATATATATATATATATATATATATATATATATATATATATATGGATAAAACTTTTTGTACATTGGACAAAATAGCTAGAATAAGTAAGAATGGTAATAATTATTCATGTTGGAGATGTATGTGAGATTTGAAGGCTGATTAGTGTTGCATCTTTCTAAATTGTCCAGAACTTAATGAATACTGTAATGAGATTGAATCATTTGTCAAGCACTGTAGATAGATAACTTTTTCTTTACAGATAGTCTTTTGTTATGCAATATTCTAGTTCCTGCATCTGTTTGGATGGCGCAGTGGTGCAGCGGTAGCATTGTCACCTCACAGCAAGAGGCTCTCTGGTTCAATTTTGGCTGGGGTGCCTTCTGTGTGGAGTCTGCATGTCCTCCATGCATTCGTGTGGGTTTCCTCCCACAATTCAAAGACATGCATCTGGAGCATTTTCCCCAGGCCTCCGCTGAAAAGTCGGACTTTCCCAGTAAACAAATGTTAAATAAATAAATATTAACAACATTCAGTGTCCTATTTTGTACTTTGTGCATTAGCCATATCAAAGATTATTGGATGAAAGATGTCAAGTCAAAGTTCACCAATTTTTCAATTGTTAATTTGTAATATTTTCAAATAAAGAAGCAGAAATATTAATACCACAAAATACATTTCAAAATGCACATTTTTGAATTATGTTGAAATGTAAAGTTTTATTTTATATCTATATCTATATCTATATCTATATCTATAATCACAAGTATATCAATATTTACATGAAAACAAGGCTTCAACCAAAACATTTGTTTATATTGCCATAGGAATATGTAAATATTTTAACATATTTATTGACAATGAAATTATTTCTTCACTTCCAGGAGAACACTTTGTAAATAATGTAAATAGTTATTAGATAGTGGTTTTAATTTTTCTTGAAAATATGATGAGAAATGTTTATGAAATTGATTAATTAAGATTTATGAAATTGAACTTAGTAAAATGTTTAATTTTTTGAATGTATAAAATGTTATAGTTTCTAATCTAATAAAAATATTACAAAATAAGTGAGTGTTATAAGTGTATGGAGGGACTTTTGATGATAAATTTATATAAAGGAGCATATTGTTATATAAGAGGCAGGCAGTTGGATTAATACAGGAGGAAAAGAGTAAATAAGATGGAGAAACTCAAATTTACTCATCCAGCATTCTGTGCTGAAGCAGCTTTCCCAAGAAAATGTCAGTCTGGTTTCCAACACAAAGGCCAGTTTTCAGCTTTTCTTGAAGTTCACAAGCAACTAATTTTCCCTAGGTCATAGTAAAATAAATTCATTATTTCTTCCTGCTTTAACCTAGAATTTTTGAAAAGTCTAAGAAAAGAATGATTTAGAAGGATAACACAAAGTCAATAATGAAAGAAATGATAAGACTGTACTATATTACATTTAACTGGAAACAACTGAAATGACTCTGGAATGAAAGTCTTTATCTGTTAATTACCACAACTTGTGCTGAACAGGTGCCAGTCTCTTCTTTATGGGCCAAGTCTTTTATACTTTTCAGAATGAATTCTACAAACACTGTAGTTCAGTTAATAAGGTTTTATTAGATGTTAACAATAGCCAAATATCCAAATACTGTCTTAAATTGTAGTCTGTAGAAATTTTGGAGTGTTGGTTAACAATAACAGTACTAATAAATATATCCAAAGTTTCTACAGGTATATTTTGATTCTCCTGAATAATATCAACTGAAACAGTCTTTTCCTCCTGAATAGTATGAATACTTGCCCTGATTTCTATACTCAGGCTCAGGTATCTGTACTGCAAAAGGCCCTTTTGCATATCACTCCAAAAGTTAAGTTACTTTCTGAAATGCTGGCTATTTAAGTTTTTATGCATGTCAGTCCAAATTAACTTACTGACCACTGACTGTGTTTGAATCATTTCTTAATAATACCAAAACCCTATTCTACATGTCTTCTTAGCCTTGGTTTCCCAAGCCTTGTAGCACACAAACAAAATGTGTTTATATTCAAATGTACACCACATTCTGTTCTTATCAGTATTCTTGACTGAAGGTTATTTTCACTGATTCATTGAAACTTTATGTAAACTGTGAAGCCTACTTTAATATGGCTGCATTTCTAGGGTTATGCAAAGAGAATATTGTATTTTAAATGACACCTAACCTAACAACTCCTCCTGAAGATACCTGAACACACACACACACACACACGTATCTTAATTCTGTAGTTACTTTAGAATATGAAATATAAAACAAAGACATAGGCCTAAGATTTACTTCTCCAATTACTTTTTAAATCTATTAATATAGTCTGCGAAAGCTACTGTAATGATCACTAGAATTGATAAAAAAAAAAAAATATATATATATATATATATATATATATATATATATATATATAGCTGTTTCAGCATTTATGGTTTGCTTGGATTGAAGTCTGTTAACTTTATGATTTAATTATAATTACCTTATACTGTATTAAAGTGTGTCTGTAAATTTTCAGCTAGATTTGTTACTAATAATCCTATTGTTTACCTTTAAAATTTTTATGTGCTGCAATAGATGCCTGCCTTTTAAATTTGTGTCTTAAATATCCTATAAATATTTATGTACTGTAATAGCAGAGGTACCTTTACTAAAACCTATGCTTTCTGTATTTCAGATTTACACCTTTGCATACTCTGTCATTGTCTTTTTAACTTTCTGTCTAATGAATAGTTATGTAAAGCGCACTGTAATCTGTAAATTAATTAACAAATTAAGCCTGCCCTGTTATCCCTTGAGTAAATTAAGTAGCTATTATTACTTATTCTTTAGATAACTTACCTTAACAAGCCTGTTACAAGTAATTCTGTCACTTTGCCATTAAAACTGTCCGAATAATGTGAAGTATGATATATTCTGAAATCTGACTAAAATGTACTATACTGAACACATAACTCAGTATGAATGTTATATTCTGAATCTTGTCTGAAATTTAAACTAACTAAAGTAGTACTAAAGGAATACCCTTTCTGCCAGTGTTACCTGAAAACAGATAAAAATAAAATGAAATCTGGTGCTGTTATATTATGTAGACTAAACTATTAATACCTTTTTGTTAGTATTGTCTGAACATAGATAAAAACATAAACTGAAAATTAGTAGTGTTATATAACTGCCAGAAAACATGAGAAAATGTACATACTTGCTTTAAATCATACATTTTAACTTTAAGAAATTTAGGTAAACTGAAAACTTGGGCTGTTATACAATTGTCTGAAAACATGAGGACATTTATATACTTGTGGTGGTGTAGTGGTTAGCATTGTTGCCTCACAGCAAGTAGTTCTCCAGTTCAATTCTAGGCTGGGGTGCCTTCCTTCCATCTGTGTGGAGTCTGCATGCCCTCCCTGCAGTCAAGTGGACTTCCTCCAGGTGATCTGGTTTCCTTCCTTATTACAAAGACATGCAGTAGGTGAATTGGGCACTCTAAATTGGGCATTGTGTGTGTGTGTGAGTTAGTGATATGAGTGAACTACTGTGGCAGGGCTAGCCACCTGGTGGTGTAAACCTTGGCTCGAGATGATTGTCACTGCTAAAGTGACACTGTGACCCCCATGTACAAAAGGGGTTGAGGATGGATTTATATACTTGCTTTAACTCTAATTTAGATAAATTCTGTTTGACTTGTGCACCACAGCTCTTGACAAGTTTAGGCCTTACTCTGCATTGTCCCAGTCACTGCTGAGGTAATGGACTCGTGTAGCAGTCTGTCTTAGGCCCTCCAAACCTCTCCTTTTCCATTTCTTGTGCAAGGCTTGATGACTGATGTTTTTGACTGTATTTAAAATTACTGCAAAGCGCAAAAAACAGTATCAGGTCCTTAAAATAACATTTGTACCTTTAACAATCATAAACTGATAGCATTGCTTTTTACCCTGAATTTATTTACATTCTTCTGCATGAAAAAACATAAATTCTTGTAAATGTGTAAGCCAACTGATAATGTAAGCATAGTGAACTGGACTGATGTTACTAATAAATACATTATTGCAAGTCTGTAACTGAACTGATAATGTACTACAGTGAAATTGAAAGGCTGTAACTTTATTATTAAATTAAATGGAAACCTCAGTTTTCCTGTCATAACCTCAAATGAAACTAAAGTAGTAATTTAACACTGTATTAATTTTTTAACATTTTTTGCATTTCTGCACCTTTATAAAATTAATCTTAACTGTTGAACTTTTCATGTTTATTCTCATGACCCTCAGGTCCTAATGTACTGTTCTGTATGTGAAACTCCACCCACTGTCTTAACATAGCCGTTTCTTTAGCTGACATTGTTTAACTTTTCAGTACTACCAAATGCTGCAAGGATTTATTATTATTGTCTACAATTTTCTTGGATAAATAGCAAAAACTGTAACTGTACAAACTATCACTAAGAATATTAACTTAATCTTTACTATACTGTTTTATGGCATACAGTACAGTCTTTAAATCAGCTTGCTGAGCTGGCTGTAATCTGATCTGATGTGAAATATATGCAATCTTAAACCAATTACATAGACACATTTATTACTAGATTTGAACTGATCTGATTCTGGAAGTTTACTTGTCTGTCTTTTATACAAGTGTGTGAAGTTTCTTTATCTGGGAGTTTACTTGTATGTCCTTTATACAAGTACATGAAGTTTGTTTATATAGCATACACATTTATTACTAGAGTTGAACTGATTTAATTCTGTAACTTTACTTGTCTGCCCTTTATAACATAGGAGGTGAACCTGTGGCTTTAATGACACATAATCCCTGGGATTCAGCAAGCTCTGCATGGTGTGCAGGAATAGTGCAAGAGCTGCTGCATGCAATATGGCCGACGAGCGATCCAGGAACGAGCTCCTGGGACGTGCACGAGCACTCCTACACTATTCTTGCATGGACACAGCTCCTGTATGCTAATTACCCAATTTGCTGGTGAAAAACATGCAAATGAGGTGAATTAGTGATCCAGGAAGCAGGCAGGCATCTGTGCAGGAATAGTGTAACCTGCAGAAATGTATTCGGTTACTAACCGAATACATTTCTGCAAATTACAAAATGGAGGAATGACAGCTCAAAAGAAAACATTTATTCAATGTAGTAGGCATGCCAATGGCCAAGTATATGGCCATTGGCATGGGAAATAGTTGCAAAATTATAAAAAATAACTTTAATTTTTTTTGGCCGATTTCGGCCATTTAAGAGTAGGGCAGTGGTGCGCAAATGGGATCAGCCCGAAAATAAGGAAAAAAGTTGGAAATAAGCTTTTAAACCCAAATCAGCATTCTGCCATAATAGCCAATGGTCTGCATAAGACAAAAATACCATGGAATAGTGATTGCTAAGGGGGAAGGCTGAGTATCAGTTTTGTAATCATGCATTAGCAGTCAATTTTATGCAAATGAGAGGACTGATACTGAAACACAGATTTCCCCTCAGTGTTGGCTTGCACCCAACCATGTAGGTGCAGCAACATCATGGGATAAACATAAGAGGTAGATGACCTCATAAGGGGGAGTGTCATGTATGCTGTAAGCTTATTGGAGCTGTGGGCCTGTGTTTGCCCTTAGCTAAGCACAGCTAAGGAAGGGGGGGCATGTCTGAGGCTGCTTAGCAGTGTTTACATTGCCTAAATGGGTGTACGTGCCATGCACTGGGTTTTCAACAGCAACAAAACAAAAAACATAGGAAATAGCAGCTCTATTCACATCTGAGCACTTGGTATGCACGTCGCACCTCAGGGCTTAAATGGGAAGGCAATGGGAAGGGAAAACAACAGTAGGAAGGCAATCAAGGAGAACAGGAAGGCAATGGGAAGGGAAAACAGCAGTAGGAAAGCAATCAAGGAGAACAATCATAGCGGGCAGGTGAAATGTATCAGAATCAGCCAATTACACAGGCAGCAGCCCAGCCCAGCACACAATTATAAACTATGCAAACACCTTTCATTCTGGTTTTTCCCACAAACTCTACACCACCGGTGTACACAGACAGAGAAATTTTACCTGACAAAACTAACAAAATGATAGGGGCTGCTGTTGCTCTCATACATCAATATGTGGAAGAGGCTGAGGGTGGTGATGATGAGAATGCTGATGACCAACCCACAGTGAGGAGAAGGAGAAGAGTGTACAGACCCAGGGTAACCTACCAGGGACTACATGAGCTGGAGATAGTGGAGCACTATAGGGTGGACAGGGACATCCTACAGCAAATTGTTGAGCTGCACCAGACACGCCTCACACACAGAACCAACAGAGGGGAACCCATCCCAGTGGATACCAAGGTATGTGTAGGCTTAAGAATACTAGCCACAGGTACCTTCCAAAGGTCAGCTGGGGATATCATGGGATCTCACAGGCATCAGCATCTAGGGTACTTCACCAGTTCCTGGATGCCATGTCAGCACATGCTGGTGAGCACATATATTTCCTCAACACCCATGAGGCATTGACCAGCAATATGCATCTCTTCCACCAAATAGCTGAATACCCTGAGGTAGTGGGTGCTATAGACTGCATGCACATCATAGCACCACCCGGTGAGCGGGGTAGGGTCTACATAAACTGCAAGGGCTTCCCCTCCATTAATTGCCAGGTCATGTCTGATGCCCAGGGCATTATCTTGAATGTGTGTGCTGGCAGCACTGAAAGCTATCACGACTCCCACATCTGACATATGACACAGCTGTACCAGAGATTTGCCACTGGGGAGATCCCATATGGCAACCTAGTGGGGGATGCTGGTTACTCATTGGAGCCATGGCTGATGGCACCCATCAGAAATGCACACACACCTGAACAAGAACTCCATAATGAAGCACACGCACAAACCAGAATCATAATAGAGTGTGTGTTTGGGATGCTCAAGTCATGGTTCCGGTGCCTGGACATATCCAGTGGAGCCTTGCAGTACTCTCCACCTACTTGTACACAAATGTTTATTGTATGTGTCATGCTACACAATATAATCCTGTGGAAACAGCTGCAGCAGGAACAGCACGGGGCAGAGCCACACAGCCCCTCACCATTGCCAAGGCTAGCACAGGCACAGAGTGACTCAGAGGAGGAACAACCTGAGCCTGCCCATGTAGGCAGAAGGAGGCGTGCCCAGTATGCCCAGGCTTTGGCAAAGAGGCAACCCATAGCACATACACTGACACAGTAGGGACCCAGGGAATGACACCTCTCTCTGACTCACACATACAGTAAAACATGACACTACCCATGCTTTACCATGTATAGGGAATTTACTATGTGCATCTGACATAGTCAGCCCTCCAGCACCATCCTCAATACTGGCACAGCCACAAAGTAAGTCATTCTTCCTATCAATTGCTGAATAGAGTAGTATGTTCTGCTAATTGTATCTATGGTATGGATGTGAGCATGTTATAAAGGGCAGACAAGTAAAGTTACAGAATTAAATCAGTTCAACTCTAGTAATAAATGTGTATGCTATATAAACAAACTTCATGTACTTGTATAAAGGACATACAAGTAAACTCCCAGATAAAGAAACCCGATGGTGGCTGAATGGGATGGCAGCAGATAGTGGACACCTATATGGGCAGCATGAAATCCATAACAAATATTGGTGTCAACAAAGTAGGCAGTACTAGACAAGGTGACAAATCCCACTGCAGTACATGTGGTGGCCCAAATGTGTGTCCATAGGACACACACACGCATGTCAGTGAGGATCACATACCCAACAACAGCCTCAGCCAGCAGGACAGGTGTAGATGACCATAAAGAAAAGCTGTGCTAAGGCCTCCAATTGATGGCAATGGAGAACAGCCCCCCTCCAGACCTACACAAACAGACTACAACAGGTCTGGCAGTTGTATGTTAGTTTTGAAGGGTAAGAAGTCTGAAACTGAAATGTTGGTCAATAAAACCTAATATCTGTACTCTACTGATATGCCTCTAGTCTACATGATAGGCCAGAATACAAAACGAAATGGAAGCCAGCAGAGTACCTGAAATACCAGTACAGTCATAGTAAATGTTTACAGTTGTCAAGTGTGCCCCCCCCCCCCACAATCCTATGTAGAAATGCAGTAACATGTACATATGGGTTCAATAACAGTGGAGCACAGATTACCTGAGCTGGCCCAATTTACAGGATAGATTGTTGCATGTGTACAATATGTAGGGGTCTGTGTGTTAGATTGTTGTGTGTTCTATATTGTGTGGAATTGGTCAGCATGTAGGCATGGGAGGTTATGTCTCAGTGGCCTATGGCCAGTACTATTGATGACAGGGCCATGTTCTGACAACTGCAGAGCCAACCACAATGCATCCCAGCAAGACCCAATTCAGCAGTCATCCATACTCACTGTTCAGATGTCATTATCTGTCACCATCGGAAAGATGGACATGCCATGAATGTGGGCCCAGATATGCACACAGTACACAAGTGGAAGTACCCTAGAGTACATAAAATTAAACTATCAACTGCACACATCTTTGGAATTGTACATACAGGTTAGCAGCACATTAGTTGTCTGTGTAGTATGGAATACTGACATAATCTGGCCAATCATTGGCAGACCACGAAAGGCACAGTTATGAAGTACTGAGAAACTGCTGATGTCCCCACACAAGCCAGCATAAGGGAAATGTTGAATGTATATCTGTGTGTCAGCTGCAGCTTCCATAGCACACATGCACTCAGCTCACCCCACTATCAGCCACAGGTTCATCACAAGTCATATCCCTGCTGTTGGGAATGAGTACAGTATGACCCCCACTTCTGTATGGGAATACCCACAGAATGCAGCATGCTGAAGAGGTGTCCCATGCAGGTGTGTCCCTAGCTGTAAGCAGCACCCTGCCAGCATCCAGACCACTGGATTAATAAGGACATTGCCATTAACTCCTCGCCCACTTACCCTGTCACCCCAGGGGAATCCAGTGGCTTGCAGCCTGGGAATGTAGAAGTGACAGAATGCACTGGCATGCTACAGATGGCCTGTATCACTACCAAATGCCCTGCAGTCCTCTGTTAAAGGCCTGTGCTTCACCCGTACTGCCAATGTATGATATCTCATGGGGTCTTAACTAACAACATAACACAGTCCACAGAACACAAATGCAAGGCCATGTTGACAAATCTCAGTAGCATGCCCACCATGTCCTACTACATGAACTGTGGACCAACCCCTAAATGCTGCTAGGATGAAGGGACAACTATAGGGATACTTCTCAGATATCACTCGCATAATGTTAGGAAGAGGATAGAATAACAGACTGGGGGGTGTAGAAGCATGGACACCATGGAGTGTGTGAAGTCTGAAACTCTGATGTGTGCCCATACTATCCCTGCCTACAAACCCAGTAATGGGTTGCTAGAAACCTGCTTGTAAACTACAATGTGAATGGGAACTGATCAGATATATGAGCCCTGCCTCTGGGTAACCTGGATGAATCTGTACAGCTGAAAAGTATGGCCACAGCAGGATATGGCCACTCTGCTATGTCGATAGATGTAGAAGCAGGGGATCCTCAGCCACCCAAGGTGCTAGACCATTTACACAGTCCCATCAGCAAGTGTTTGCAGCTACCCTTCCAGAATGGCATGAGTGTGCAAGAATATGTAGGCTGAAGACTACAATACTGGACACAGCTTCATTCATTTTGTATTTCCCAGGAAATAACTGTGAACAAATAAGTATATCTGTCAGTAGTTGATGACATAATACATCATAGTGTAAAACAGTACATATGTCTGAATATCTCTGCTAATACCAACCATGTAACACAAGCAGCACAGACGCAATAGTTACAGTATCCCTCTATCTTTTGCCCATTGTGACTCCATATTGTCAACCTATCTACAGATATCCTGCAGAAACAGGTCACTAGCTGTAGGTGTAGAACACCAAATCCTGGACTGGAGTACAACCTATCTGGAATGGATTCACAAACTCAATACAGAAAGTCATACTGGGCATGCTCCTACAATGAAGTCCATGTCTGAAAACAACAGTGGACTATACATATCTGTCTGTCAGTCGCAGATGTCTGTGCACACACACCACATTGCACACCATTTATGCTTTGCACACACATTGGATAGGAATACTCACACATATTCAAGACCAACACACTATAATAGGTCAAACATAAACACACAGAGATGTGGGGAAGAGAGAGACAGACAGTGACAGAGAGATTTCCATCATGAGGCTTGTCCCACCCACCACACATGCAATTGGCCAATATCACATGATGTGCTGATGTCAATCACTGTAGACATTCCTTTTGGTAGCCCACAGCCCTATAGTGTCTATGGTGCTTGTGATAACTGTGTAACATGATAGTACAAATCAGTATTCATCTAGCATTTGTATACCCAGTCCTGTCAAATGTAAAGTTGTGTGTGAGTGAGTGTTGTATGTGTGTGTTTCCAGAGGAATGGTTTATGGCCCATTCACACACACTGCACTTCCCATTGCCCATGTTTGCACTCATGCTGATGTCAGTCACCTTAAAATAACCCTCAGGCCAAGTCTCAACCCCATAAACTCCATGGCACTTGCGATAACTGTGTAATGCTGTAGTGTAACATACTAGTTATGTAGGAGTTCTACACATGGCAACTGTGAAACTGTGTGTGTGTGTGTGTGTGTGTGTGTGTGTGGAGACTGATGATTTTGAGGCCATTCACAGTCACTACACCTCCCATTGCCTACTTTAGCAAGCCTGCTGATGTCAGTCACCTTGAACTACCCCTTTGGAGAAAGACTGGCCCCATAAGCTCTGTGGTGTGTGCGAAAACTGCGTAATGCTATAGTGTAACATACTAGTTAGGTAGGAGTTCTAATCCCAGACATGGCAACTGTGAAAATCTGTGTGTGTGTGGAGATTAATGATTTTGAGGCCATTCACAGTCACTACACCTCACATTACCCTCTTTAGCAAGCCTGCTGATGTCAGTCACCTTGAAATGCCCCTTTGGACAAGGGCCAGCTGCATAAGCTCCATGGCGCTTGCGATAAGTGTGTAATGCTATAGTGTAACATCCTAGTTAGGTAGGCGTTCTCATCCCAGACATGGCAACTGTGAAACTCTGTGTGCATGTGTGTGTGGAGATTAATGAGTTTGAGGCCATTCACAGTCACTACACCTCCCATTGCCCTACTTTAGCAAGCCTGCTAATGTCAGTCACCTTGAAATACCCCTTTGGACAAGAGATAGCCCCATAAAGCCCATGGTATGTGTGATAACTGTGTAATGCTATAGTGTAACATACTAGTTAGGTAGGAGTTCTAATCCCAGACATGACAACTGTGAAAGTGTGTGTGTGTGTGTGTGTGTGTGTGTGTGTGTGTGTGTGTGTGTCTGTGTGTGTGTCATCAGTATCCTGTGTGGAGATTGCTGTGATTGTGTAATAACAGGATGCATTGTAGGGTGGGTTTTGCTAAATTATTATGTTAAGGACCTAGTATATGTCACAATGTCCACCTCACAAGGACAACAGATGTCAAACACCAAAGAGGCTGGTGTAGACAATTCATAGCCCTACATGTGGCATTATGGACTGGTGAACAATATAGGCAACCCTTCTATTACTCAGAGAACACTCTCCACCCATGTCTCATACACAAACACATTTGGCTAGGTAACAACCACTATATTGGTAGTTCCCTGCATATTGCTTCACAGATAGTAACCACGGTGTGATTGCAGTGGACTACATGCTTGTTGACCACAACAGTGCCAGTGACATCAGAAAGTGCTGTCATGTGTTACATCTCCTGACTGAGTGTGTGTTATCCAGCAAGTAAAAGGACATGGCACCCTGTTCCATCCCCGCAGTAGGCAAATAAATGCTTACAGTGGCCCTTTTGCTATGTTCCCCACTGGATGCTTGCAACAACTGTAGAGTCTGCAAATGTAACCCACAAAGGGAATACCATGCCTTATACACATGCCCTGTATAGACATACACCACTAAATCCACTGAATCTATGTATCATGCTGTCAATGTAGGTGCAAGCACAACCTCAGTTCCATAGCCAGCTCTCACCAAATGAGGTCAGGAATGTTACATTAGAAGACAACAATCTGTCCACACAACATACCCCAGAGACCTCAAGTATACTTCCACACATCAAAGAACATGCGTGTGGGACATGTGCACACCCCAGACACTGTCCATGATATGGAATATAGATCACATACATGGGAAGCAGTGCACATCACTGCCCACCCACAATAGTAACCCAGATGAGTGGATGGTGAATACAATACCCACCCCTGTAGACCACTCCAGGGACTACACCCCTGAGCCACACTGGAGACTATTGCCGTGTGGCCTGATGCCAAGGTATTCCCTTTGCCTAGCCTTGTACAGCCTTCAGGCCCATTTCCCTACTACACACCTGTGAAGCAATGAATCTATGCATCTCAGTACTAGCAAGTGTGTGTGTGTGTGTGTGTGTGTGTGTGTGTGTGTGTGTGTGTGTGTGTGTGTGTGTGGAGATTAATGATTTTGAAGCCATTCACACTCACTACACCTCCCATTGCCCTACTTTACCACGCCTGCTGATGTCATTCACCTTGAAATAACTCTTTGGCCATGTTTCAGCCATGTAAGCTCTGTGGTGCTTGCTATAACTGTGTAATACTGTAGTGTAACAAACTAGTTAGGTAGAAGTTCTAATCCTGATCCTGCCAATTGTGATCATTTGTGTGTCTTCGTTGACACCTGCTTTTGTGAACATTCACACTTACTATACTTCCCTTACACCTCCTTTAGCACTGTTGCTGATGTTACTCACCTTCAAAGATACCTTTGGGCAGCTTTCCAACATGCAAGCTCCATGGTACATGCAATAACTGTATAACACTGTAATAGTAATACATAGTCAGGTAGGGGGTTGAAACTCAGTACTGGTAAGTGTGTGTTTGTGCGTTTGTCATCGGTATCCTGGGTGGGTGTTGGGGTGATAGTGTAATGACAGGATCCATTGCAGTGTAGGTTTTGCTACATCATTATATTGAGGACCTATATGCCCCAATGTCCGCATTACAAGGCTAACAGTTTTCAACCTATTATGTCCCAATGTCCACATTACAAGGCCAACAGTTTTCAAACACTGTAAAGGTTGTTGTAGACAATCCTCAGCCATAAATGTGTACAGCCATGTGCAATTACTATATGATAGTATGGATTAGTAAACAATATAGGCAACCATTATAATACCTAGATACCACTCTCCACCCATGGATCATACACAAACATGCATAGCTCTTACTGTCTTACTCCCTTCCTTTCTTACTTTGTCTCTGTCTCTCTCTGTCTCTCTCCCTCTCTGGTGAATGTGGAAAAGTACATCTGTTTTGCATAGGCAGCAGCTTGAGTTTTGTAAGTAATGCTCATGATCAGCTGATGGCCTGTGCATGACTTGCAGTCCCCCACTTGCTAATTGCATGCAGAACAGCTGTGGTATCATTCCTATAACCAATTGCATGGAAACACTCTCCTATAACTAAGCACTTCATGTGGGTGTTGGCCCTTTTCCTTCACTGTGAGCAGGACTTCATGTGGGTGTTTGACAAACAGCATCACAGAGGGTAGTTGGAAATACCTCTTACAACATACACTGTGAAGACAGGCCAACAAACAGGAGGGGGATGTTCCAGACATGGGGACAGAATGTAAGTATTGCTGTTCTACATTTGAAGTAATGTTGGTTTAACAGGGTTTCTGTGGATATGGCTGTTCTACATGATTTAAAGTCTGACATGACAGTGTTATGTGGTTGAGGAAACTCTCACCTGTAGGGCTATCTGCAGACTGTCCAGAGTTTGGAGTCTTACATGTGGTGCGTTACTCACACATTTTCTATCTTTATAAATGCAGTAGCATACACTGATGATTGCAGTCAGTACATGGTGACATCCATGTGAGTTACTGACTTCATATCCCTCAGAAGAAATATGTCAAAACAAACCCTGTTACACCAGGAATTTTCAGTTTATCACAGCAATATGTCAATATTGGCCCTGTGTTTGTGCCTCCGTCCCCAACTCTGTCACCCTTTGTCCATATGTCATGCAGTAAGAGGTGCATATGTACAGTATATCATTATTTACTAACATCATACCTGACAACAAGCTAGTGAGAGAGTGAATGATCAAACTGCTAGACATGTTATGTATAGTAGGCCTTATATTTGAGGACAAAATCTGGACATTCTGTTGTAGTCTGTACAGTAGTGAGGTCTGTGTACTTATGGTGATTGTTGACAGAGTGTGTATTGTGAATATGCTACTTGGCCTGTGTACAGAATGTGGTATATGTCATTGATCCTGGTCCTGTTCTATCTGATGTTGCATGCTGCTCCAGTTTATGGTACTCTATCAGCATATGTGTTTGTAGGGCCAGACTGACACATATCCCATACCACAGTTAGGCATCAGAATACACTGTGTATTGGGCCAACATATGTAGGGTTAGTGTGTGAGTGGCACATATGAGGATAGTTTTGTTCACACAGTCCATATACTGTACTATTAATTAGGCTTACCATAATGTGACTGTGACTGTGTTGACATTGGTTGTGGGTATGCACTTTCACACTGGTGTCTTTTACTCCATGCTGTTACATGCCTGTAGTGACTGCTATATTTGCAAGTGCATGTGTATTCCCCCATAGGAAACTTGGGTTAGTGCTGTGGCAGTCTGCCTGTAGTTTGCACAGTGCTTTGTGAAATGCCTAGCAGCTCAGTGTATTTACCTAGTGTGATGTTATGTCCAGATATATGTCAGATGTAGTGTTGCCTGGCCACCATAAGTGTTGTGTATTTCTGAAAAAGCAGTGGGATGCTGTGAAGATGTATGTCACTAACTAGTGGGAAGTATGTGGGCTTGGGACCTCTGCTCTTCTGGTTAATATGTGTTAGGACAGACAGGAGGGTGTGAATGCATCAACTGTATGAGCTTATCTACTCCAGTATTTTTCTGATATCCCCATTTACATGGCTGTAAACATCCACTTTGTCAGGCTTGATCCACATGTCTTGCACTAAGGAGTTCTGTATATACCTCTGGATTGACCAGATTGTGTCAGACTGTCTACATTTATTGGTCATATCTCTGCTGTATTCAACAGGATCATTACTGCGATTTTTGTGGTACTTTACTATGGTGATCTTATGATGTCTGCCACTAACTGATGGTGTACATGCCAGTATCAGAAGTGACTTCCCACTCAACATGTCTGTTTACACTACCCCTGTTACTATAGCAACATTCTACATTTATACCTGCAATACTTACATTACATCCCCTTGCACTAAGAGATTGTGACTATTGGTGCTGTGGTATGTCTCAACTACATGTTATGGGTATATGTTTTATATATCTATATATATATATATATATATATATATATATATATATATATATATATATATATATGTGTTTTATATATATATATATATATATATATATATATATATATATATATATATATATATGGGTCTAGGTCATAAGATCGACAGCTCATATGACTGAAACTCATTTAATTACAGCTCATTTGGCTGACAAAAAGTATTCAAGGCAAAACCTGGGATTTGCCCCCTCCCCACTGTTGTGCGACTGTGGAGTTGTTATATATAGTTGGGGG